>NW_021632830.1:0-242816 GCF_004799145.2 Neltuma alba | reverse complement strand
ACTTTCTCTCTCTAGTCATTTCTACTTCCTTTTCTCTTTAGTATAATGACCAAATTTGAAAAAAAATTAAAGAAGTAAAATAATGGGGGAAATTACAATCAAGTCCCACAGAAAGAGAAATAATTACCAAAAGGTCACAATAACAATCTTAACAGCCTATAATAACAAGTCCTATAGTGAGAATAACAACTTCTGGGACTTGTTTTTCAATTGTTTTCCTTTCTTGGGACCGCATTGTAATTCTCTCTAAATATTACTTAATATAGCATATAGCACATGATTTCTCTAAAATATTTATATAATTATTTGATTATATATTAGTTTAAAAGCCAAACAAAATAATTTAGAAAAAACGATAAATATAATACTTTAACGTATTTTATTAAATTTTTAATCTCCTTAAATTAGTCTATTGTGTCTTATATTAAGGACTGGAAGTAGTAATTGGGTGCAAGTAATGAACCTCATATCCTGGAAGAGAAAGACATTTTACGTAAATACATATAAAAGGCTTGGGGATTGAGAAAATGAAATGACAAGAGAAGTATGTAGTGTGTGTCTATGATGAGAGAAAGATGAATCGACTTGGAAATGAAATTGATGGAGAGAAAATATAGCATTTGGTGGGACCCCAAAGAATAAATTAATGAACGTTTACATGAGTTAAAACATTTTGTTAGTTTTTTCCTTTCAGAAAGTTCATGTATACTTTTACATCCAGATAAACTTCATGATGCCTAATGCCCTTTGATGTAAACTTTATTATTAAAAATACACTTTAAAAGTGATTTCATAGGCCCTTCTAACGGTAAAACTAACGAACATTAACGGCATGGTACCAAATATCCTCTTTTAACAACTTCATGTATATTTTTACACCTAAATAAATATTATGGTATCCAATACTTTTCATGTAAACTTTATTGTTAAAATTACACTTTAATTCATATTTTTTTAAGGTAATTTTGAGCATCCCGAACAACCGTGTAGTCCATCGGTTCACAATCAATCTTCCTGTCTTTCACGTTACATGAAAAGAACAGATAAGATAGAGCGAAAGATGCGGGGGACAGAGATGGAGCCGAGTAAAGAGAAAGCGAGGTTGGAGAAGAACGCGAAATGGAGGCGGAACGGAAGACTCAACATTCGGCTCCGGAGAAACCCGAACCGGTAATAGCCTCAGATCTTCCCCTTTCCCCTTGAATTCAATGAATCCTATCTCTCAATTCATTGATATAGCTAACTCCGGTTAAAATTGAGGCCAAAAAATTTGTCGGATTAAACTTCAATGTGTAGAGTGAGCCCTTGGTAGTGCTTATCAAAAATGGCTTCGTAGCTTGTTGGGCGATTTGGTTCTTGTGTGTTCAGTGGGTTGGATTTGTCATTGCCCCTGTTTTTTCCCTGTTCTTACTTAGTTTCTGCTTTTGTTTGTTATTCTCTTCTGCTTCTGCTTTCCTTCTTTTACTTCGGCGCAACATTGATATCACAGAAAAACAAGAAAAAACATCTCTTCGTTGCAACATTGTTATTCTCTGCTTCTGATTTCTTCCATTTATTGCTTGTCAAGTTTATCTTTTTTCGGAATGATTTTGAGGGGAAAAGCCTGTAATGATGCGATGGTGGTGGTTTTTTTTTTCTTTTTGGGAGGGAGGGTTAGTGAAGGAATGGGCTATGGACTTGTAGGGTTATATATATGGTTAACAGACTTAGGTGAATAGTCAAGAAAAGCAAATTAATTTTTTTGAAATATTTTTATTAAATTAAAGCTAGGCATTAATCATTAACCTTAAAAGAAATCAAAATAGTTAGTTAAATTTATTTATAGCTGGAAGAAAATTTATTGCTGAGTATTTGCAGTTTGACTCAGTCGTACTGTTGTTAATATTACACTACATTGTAAGGCTCATGTTGCTTTTAGTAATTGTACAGCTAAAAATGTTTTTGACATACATGTGTCATCCTAACATGTTTAATCTGTCAAAATCACTCTTAATATGGAAACAATCCAACATAAGTTCAAATCTACCCATAACACACTATTAATTGGCAACGATGTGCTGTTTGAGTTTTGAATTGCATCATATCATCATTTTCTTCATGTTATCTCTCGGCCTAATTTCTGCAATGGGACTTGGGGGAGTTAATTTAATAAGAGAGTAAAGCTTGATCATAGTTATATGCATACATAAATGCATATACATATGTGCTTGATTGCATGTAAGCAGTGATTGAGGCAAACTACTGCGAGAATGTTAGAACTATTTGAGTTACTGAGAGTTCGTTAGTGTCTTTTTATTCACTTTATAGGGACAATGTATGCTTTCCGTATTCTCCAATTCACTGGCTCCTCGAGAATATATGCCTGTCATATGGCCATGAACTTAGAAATGTTGGTTGACTCTTGCTATCTAATTGGAGCAATGCCAATTCCCGAAATAGTTGATAAGGTTTCTTTGAATCGTTGATGAGGTTTCATACATAAAATGTGCTTTTCTTTTTCTTTTTCTTTTATTTTTAATTGTCCTTTGTGAATAACATGCTAAACTATATGGAATTTTATATCTTTACCCTCCCACTAACCCATTTTTTTCCGTGAAGGTCTGTGTAAGAAGGACATGATTTTATATATCTAACGTCGAAGATGATGTTGAGCAGTGTCCAGCTATGGTGGAACCAAGGACCAAAGCTTGGAGTTATGGTAGAATGTGCGCTAACAAAACAAAGGTCAGCATTTTCTGAAGAAGGTGGTGACATCTGGAGACCCTTCGACCACAAACAACTTGATCCGGAGATTCGTACAAAGTTCACCTAAATCAGTGTCTCTCAGCACTCTTTGCCATCTCCTCTCTCCTTCTACAGTTCAACCCCATTTCTCCTCAGTTGCCTTCCCGGTTAGTACTTTACTCTTTATCTCTCTCCTCAAGTTGATTATTAGAGTATCTGATGTTTTTGCAAATTTTGCAGCTTTATTCAAGAATTGCTGAAGCACCTTGGTACAGTTGGAACCCTAAGATTGTAGCTGAGCTTGCTGCTTTGCTGGATAAACAGGAGCAATATTCAGCCTGGGAGACTCTAATTTCGGAAGGCACTTCCAAATTAGAGTCTGGCTCTCGAGATCTGGCTCTTTTCTATTGTAAATTGTTAGAGTGTCACTCCAAGCAAAGTTCAGAAAGAGGGTTTGAGATTGCTTACTCCTACCTAAGCCAGCTTCTTCATAGTTCATCATCCTCTAATTACATAAAACGTCATGTTTATGAATATATGGTCAGTGGTTTATGTTCAATGGATAGGCCTTGTGAGGCAGAGAATTTGGTTGAGAATATGAGAATCAAAGCACTTGAACCTTCAGCATTTGAATTCAAGTCTATCATGTATGGTTATGGAAGATTGGGATTATTCCAAGACTTGGAGAGACTTTTGGTTCAAATAGAAAAAAAGGGTTTGTTATTGATACAGTTTGTTCAAATATGGTTCTTTCAGCGTACGGAATGCATGGTGAGCCAACAAACATGGTTTCATGGCTTCAAAGGATGAGGAATACATCGATTCCGTTCTCGAAAAGGACATATAATTCTGTTCTGAATTCATGTCCTGTTCTCATGAGAAAGTTGGTGGACTTGAATGGCTTCCCATTGTCAATTGAGGAGTTGAATGCCAGTTTGGAAGGAGATGAATCTATGGTGGTTGGAGAGCTAATCAGGTCAACCGAGATTCTAGAAGAGGTCATGGTTGGGACACTAAGCAGGCAAAGCTGGATTTACATGGACTGCATTTGGGTTCATATTATCTAATTATGTTACTTTGGTTGCAAGAAATGCGACGAAGGCTGAACCATTCAACTTACGCGATTCCTGCAGAAATTGTTGTGTTGTGTGGTTCAGGGAAGCATAGCAATCTCAGGGGACAATCTCCTGTGAAAAAGTTGGTGAAAGAGATGATGGTGAAGATGAAAAGTCCTCTGAGAATTGATGATAGGAAGAACAATGGTTGTTTTGTTGCTAAAGGTAAAGCTATGAGAGATTGGTTGTGTTTAGGACACGAATTAAACAAATAGGATATGCAAAATCATAATGGGGCCATCGTTGCCTGACCGTTAGTTGACCATGCTTGCTCCTACATGCCATGCTCTCAAACCTGGTTCTTTCTTTTGCGATTGCACATGTTTTTGGGGGTGGGGGGGTTAATATCAGACTTATTCGGACAGATTAATAAGTTAAAAAGAAAAAAAAATCTGGAATGTACGTAATTCATTCCTTCCATGTCAGTTATCTCCATCTTAAATCAAATTTATTCGTTTTTATTTTGTAATTTAATATTTTCATACTAATTTAATGAAATAATCAGAGGATAAATTAAGTTGAGGTCTCAAAAAAAAAAAAAGATTATCAAAAAGTTTTAATGACAAATTAAATTGTGATTCCGTACTAAGCTTGTCAATGTATATTGTTCTGTTACGATTGAGATCATTTTTTGTAACTATATTTTTTTTCTTAAATTTCATAACAATTCTCCGAATATGTTGAGTGTGAATGGTCTAAATTTCATTAACAAATTCGTAGATTCGTTTTGCAGCTATTGGAAACTCTCAACAATGTCATCATTCAACCAGAGGGCCCTCTCTGTTGCATCAAAACTTCCATTGGATGATCGGAATAAAATAAGAAAATAGAAACATCTTACGCGTTGTCTCATTCCTTCTTCCTAGAACAATTTTTCGTTTTTTTTTCAAAAAAGAATAATTTAATTTTCGTTGAGTGTTTTGCAAAATGAAAAAGTAATATCTTTTAAAAAAATAGAAAATTAGCATCCAACACTTTGATATAATTTTCCAACTACATACAAGTTCCAACATCCTCAGTTTATTTATAATGCATTAAACATCATAAACTATAAATAAAATTAGAGTGTTGGATACTATTAAAAAATTATATTAGGATACTGGATCTTACTTTACTCTTGAAAAAAATTACAAAAAAAAAATAGAACAATTTTAAAGATAATTTAATATAAAAGGCCATTTGTTTTGAGATATTGACAACACTTCTTTACTCATTTACCGCTCTATCGGCCAACTTTGTCATTAAAAAATTCCAGCCACCAACGAGAGTGTCGAGGTGGCATGTTTATTATTTTTTTTTTAAAAAAACTAAAGTATATATTTAATTAGTTTCGTTTCCATCTAGTGTCAATCTGGTTCTTTAAAATTAAAATGTGCATTTTTATTTTTTTATTTTAAAATCCTCTCTCTCATTTAACAAAAAATGTTGACTCAAGAACTTTGAGATAGGAAGCTGACATATTATGCTTGTTATCATTTTTATTATAAATAAGTCGGCGGATCAATTGGTTTATTTTAATTTTGTATTATAAATATGTTTTGTCAGTATTTAATTATATAGTTACTGTTTGAATTTATTGAATCAACACTTTTTGTGAAATGATACTAACAGTGCTGAGATTAAAAAAATATACTTTTTAAACTTAGATGTAAATTTGGCGTACTAGAAATTTATATTATATAAATTTCATATATTCAATTAAATTTGTAATAAATTATTATACAAATTATAGTATTTGCATGAGTATAAACTATTTTTTGTGATTTAATTTGCAAATAATATTTATTAAGAGTGATTTATCATTGCCAAGCATTTTTTTTTAACGAATTTTAATTTGTTTCCTGATTTTATGTTCGCACCATTTTTTAATATAAGAAGTTAAATTTTATATTATAACTAATAGGGTTAATACAAATTTTGGTCCCTCAAATTTGGGCCCAATTTGGTATTGGTCCTGAAATGTAAAACGTGTGGTATTGGTCCCTGAAATTATGTCCGTTTCAGACCGTTAGTCCTTGACATCTTGGCACCGTTAAATTTTGCTGACGTGGCGTTAACATCGTTAACCAATGAGTTGGTATATATGTGGCATATGACCTGGACATGGTATTGGTCCCTCAAATTTGAGGCCATTTTGGTATTAGTCCTTGAAATTTAAAATAGATGGTATTAGTCCCTCAAAGTTATTTGTTTCTGGCTGTTAGTTCTTGATAGCTTTACGCCATCAAATTTGTCTGAGTTGGCTCTAACTTTGTTAACTTATGATATGGCATTTGACTTGGCAACTAAAACTTGATGATGTGGCATGAGCAATGGAAGGCTATGGTCGAAGAGAATCTATGCAATTGGGATTCACTTTTGTCAAAACACATAGCTTCTGCTCCTATATTAGTGTGGAGGAAATGCAGTGCATTCTCAGCTAAACCTTCTACCTCATCTGCTACCTTTGTGCAAAAAAGTGACTTAACAATTCATGAGAAGAAGAAGCTGGCTTCAGATACAAAACCACTCCCATTGAAGCCATCTTCTTCTAGTACAGACAATGATGAACCTCCCAAGAAAAAAGAGAAGCCCATTAGCAGAGTAAGAAGCTTGAGAAAAAGCAACAAGAACCTCACTGGCAACTCCAACAAAAAGGCAGGCACAACCAGCAAGCCACCAGAGTCGCTGAGACCAGATAACGGCAAAGCAGAGGGTTCTACAGGAACAGATAAAAAGAGGAGGGCCTAAAGCTATCAGGGACCAAAGGCCAGAAACAGATATAATTTGAGGGACCAATACCATCAGTTTTAAATTTGAGGGACCAACACCAAAATGACCCCAAATTATCATGTCCAGGTCATATGCCAACTCATCAGTTTAACGGTGTTAACGCCATGTCAGCAAAATTTAACGGTGCTAAGATGCCAGGGACCAACGGTCTAAAACGGACATGATTTCAGGGACCAATACCACACGTTTTAAATTTCAGGGGCCAATATCAAATTGGGTTTAAATTTGAGAGACTAAAATTTGTATTAACCCTAACTAATAAAATGATTGACATATACTCCAAACGTACTAGACAATTAAACACCTACATTGTGCCGCAAGTTATAGCAGCCCAACTAAGTTCGCTCACAGAAATTTAAATTTTGAAGCAGCCCAACAAAACACAACACACATCCACCCGCACATTGGCATAGGAAGATGTGTACATATTTAGTACTTAACAATGTCTCAAATAAAATTACTTGTAACAAGAAGATACTTGTGCTTGTCAAACAAAAAATTCTCAACCAGAGGAAGTCAGTTCTAATAGAAGGAGCTTATCTCTCACAACATGGTGAATCAAAGTTCAAATCTATTTTGGGAAAAGTGCTTATCTTAGTGCCTAATAGTGACTTGAATATAATTACTTCTAATAGTAGAATACATGTGCCTAGAAAAAAATGTCTACCGGTACCTCAAACAGAATTGTTTCTGACAGAATAATATTTGTGCCTCCTAAAAATAAAGCATGCAAGCAAATAAATAATCTCAGCTTGCAATCTCGCATGAAAATATTAAGGGAAAAAAGACTTTTGATTCTAAAAATAACTTTGCAAGAGATTTTATTTAAGATATCAAACTAAAAGTTTGCATGGAATTAAAGAATTAAGGCGTCTGTTTTCACATAATGACCTAATAAATATATGACGTAACATAATTTTTAAGATATTAAACTAAAACTTGGTATGGATCTATTGCTTGCAGTTGCAGATCACGAAACATTTGAACTATCTTGAACATTGCTGTTGGAGTTTGGATAAAATTATGTTACGTCATTATAAATAGTAAAAATTACATATGGTGAGATTTAAATGAAAAACTATGCATAACAAATATAAGTAAGTGGATATAAATTTTGTCCATTTCTAAATATCAAATTTAAAAGAGAAAATCCCATTTAAATCCAATTGAAATACTAAAATTCGAAATCAGGCTTTCACCTTGAACAAATTCTTTAGAGATTTATGAACATTGTAAAAAGACCAAAATACCCTTTTATAATTAAAATATGAGTTGTTACTTATATTTTTCTCCCTTACAAATTTGTTTTCTAAAATATGAGAATAATAAATTTTAACACTTTCCTCAATCCAAAGTCTGTAAAAAAAGGTTCATCATCTGAATGAGTTTTCCTCTCTTAAAATGTACGTCTGTTCTGTTAAAAAAATGTAATTGTTTAATGCAAAAATTGTACGTGTGTACATATTATTAAGTATGTGGAAAATGGATCAATATTAAAACTAAGCGTAAATTAAATTCATCCAAAATTAAATCTAATACTGACCTACATGGCTACATTAATGAGATCGCTGGAATAATTATTAATGTGAATCAATGATTATGGTGTAATTTTTTGTCCTCTACTAAAGATTTACTATTTTCAAATTTCACAAAAATGTAGCAAAAAAATTTGAGGAAAAAAATTTGTGAGAAAAAAAAATATATAAAGGTAACAACACATATTATAATTATAGAGGGATATTCTGGACTTTTAACAATATTTATAAATCTCTAATTCGACTTCTTAACCTGATTAGAAATTTGTTCAAAATGTAAACCTACTTTTAAATTTCAGTATTTTAGTTGAATTTAAATAAGTTTTTTTTTTAGAAGAGCAAACAGATGGGGAGGCAATTTTGTCCCTGACTAGTCTTTCCACTTTCATAATGCCACTCAATCAAATTCACGGTACCTTTTACAAGTCTTAGGCTCTTGGCACTCTCATAATGCCACCCAAAGACTTTGCACTCTCATAATGCAACCCCATCCGATTCACGGAGCCTTTTCGGTAGCATGGTTTTAGCGGGGATCAATTTATCATCATTTCCCTTTTTTTTTTACCAGCCCTTGTTTCTTTTATACTTATGGAAAAGAAAACAGCATGGAAGGGCGGCAAGAAAAAGTGACAGCTATGTTGGGGCTCCCCGAGTTTGGTGATACACTGTGGCTGCCACTCATTCACTTGGCTTGTGGTTGGCATTTGTCCTTAAAAGACCACTCAGTATTAAGTTTGTATAAAGCCTATCAAATTCATTTATTGTTAATTACGTGCAATTTATCATTGAAAACGTTATTTATCTGGGAGTTTGGTGCTCGTCAAAGCGATTAAATCGATGAGCTCCAAAGAAAGTGATCCTTATTTACATAGGAAACATAGACCAGATTTGAAATGATCCGAGCAATAGGCGGTTCTCTTTTAAGCTGCACTTATTTTTTTTGAATAAGTTTAAAAAAAAGTCATATCTTTTAAATACTTAATAAGTTTACATCCAAATCTGATTTGGATGGTTCATATTTATTTTTTTATTTTTTAAAATAATTATTTTAGTGAGTATAAAATTTAAAACAACAATAATATCTCAACTATAGTTTTTTGAAAAATAATTTTTTATAAAAATAAAAATATAAAAACATAAATCTGGATTATCCAAATTATCTACAAATGGTCTACATATGATGAGCTTGATGAGATGCTCATTACTCTCATGAGTATCGAACTCATTCCTATGTACATATAAAATAAATTTTTTATAACACCATTAATTTCTTAATGCAAATTTTGTCCAACTTATAAGATCTAATATTTAAAATTAATAAAGTTTACATTATTTGGCCAAAAAATAGTTTATATTAGTAAAACACACACAATAAACAAAGGAAGTCACGCGCCAAAAGAATTTGCTGAATAATTTCCTCGTTTCAGTGGCACCAGCAAAAGATACTTGTTTACTGTTTCAATCGATAGTCCATTTTATAATACTATCAAAATAAATAATCAGAATAATAATTATACTTAAATATAAATTATTTATAATCATATTTTAATTTTAGAAAAATTTATTATTATAATTTGAATTTTATAATTATAAAAATTCGAATTGAAAATAAATAATGTGTTTGTTTAACTAAAAATTTAAAAGAATACTAACATAAGATTGTTACAATAATTTATTATTTTTTAAATGTTATTATTTGTAAAATAAAGAATAAAAACTACAAGGACCTAATTAAAAACAAAGTAAAACAATAAGGACCTGATAAAAAGAAAAAAAATTATAAGGACTTGATTAAAAATATATGAAAGTATAAGGACCTGATAAAAAGAAAAAAAAATTATAGGGACCTAATTAAAAACCAGTTGAAACTATAAGGACTTATATATTAATTATCCCGTAAGTTTTTCAATTAAACTATTTAAAAACTATTCATTTATGATAGTGGGTCCATTTGGATTAGCAGTAGAAAAAATAACTTATTTTCAATTTAACTTTTAAAAAAATGAGGTTGGGTAAAATTTAAATTGGGTAGCGTGATTTATGTTTGTATTGATTTTTATAAAAGTTAGTTCCTAAAGTAAAAAAGTTATTTGGATTATAATTCAATAAGTAAATTTAGTTTGTGGAATAATCAAAATAGGTATGACTTTTATTAGATAATACAAAATAATTAAAAATAAACAAAATATAGTAATTTTAAATTATTATAACAGAAAAAAATTATATTTAATGAATATGAAATTTTTTGAACTAAATAATATTACATAATTAATTGGATGATATACTCTACATAATTTATGTAAATAAAAAATAATATTAAAATTAAAAATATTATGAAAACTGTTAAAAATTATTTTTACTTAAGAAAATATTAAAATAAATAACTAAAAACTGATTCGGAAACATAAAGAATATATAGAGAAAAGCATAAGAACAATACAAATATAAGGGCAAAAATGTTTTTTAATTTTAAAAAGCTGTTTTTGTATGAATAATAAGTAAATTTTTGATGCTTTTGAAATCGTTTTTAAAAAAGCAGTTTTTGATTTATATCTGTGTGTGTGTGTAATATTGTGATATTCTTGAACAACATTGGTCAGAGGAGTAGTAAGAATACTCCTTCAGGCCCCAGGGTCCGGGGGGGCATCTTTCTCGATCCTACGGGTAATACAAATACGATCAATTATTGTAGCTGCGTATTCAGTTTCTTTAACTTATTTATTAATATGTATTATGTGCTAGCTTGGTTTTTTTTTTTTTGCCAGGACCAAAATGCCACCAAAATTTTGTTACTTTAATATTTATTATAAAATTATGTACTGTAAGTTTTTCAAACTATTTAAAAAAAAAATTCATATACTGTAGAACTAACAAGGGAATTTTTGTTGAATATATAATTAAATCTGAGCTTCTAGGATGATCAATGATGCTATTATGCAGACTATTCTTACAGTGGGACCAGGAAATACCATCCAAATATTTGACATGTCAAACAAATTGTGTATATGCATACACACATCAAAAATAAAAGTAGTTACTTTAACACAATTACATTAAAAAAAAGTAATAAAATACGTGTGTGTCAGGAACGTGGACAATGATGGGCTCTCATTCAGTGATTATCATGAGGAATTCTTAGGTACTCCCAGAGTACCACGTAACCTGTACGCTGACCAATAATATGATGCCATGTGAAGTAATTTTATCCCATCTGTCAGCTGACATGTTAGCACCCACCCACCCACCCACCCTAATATTTTAATAAATTCTTATAGAAATCCGTGTCCTTTTTTAATCTTTTATATTCTCTCTCATGTACGTCCCTTGTTCGGCACCCATTCAGCTATTCCCTCTCTCTCATTCAGGCGTGTCACTCTGACCCTCCGACCGTCCTTCTCCGATGCTCCTCTTCCCTCATTCACACTTATATTGCAAAGTTTTAAGATGATTTCTTTTTCATTGCACAAATTTTATTTACCTTTATATCTATATAAAAAATATATAATTATAATTTTATATATTAAAATCAAGTAACATGTTAAAATAATTATATACCAAAATTATAATTCTAATTATATAATTTTATGAGTCTCTTGCATTTTATGCAAGCTTTTAAATTATTGCAATTCCCAACAAATTTTTAAGTTAGGCTAGATTTTTTGAATTTACATTTTAGTTATGTTGTTTAAATTTATATAGCATATTTTAGTCCACTAGTTTTTATTTCTCCTATTCTATTTATAAATTATTTTTAATATGTTTCACATAAACTAAGAAAATTTTTAAATTTTATTAACTTTGTCTTCAAATTCAACCATTCAAATGATTATAATATATAAAATTATAATTATATATTTTTTATAGAAATATGAAGGCAAATAAAATTTGTGGAATGAAAAAGAAATCATCTTAAAATTTTTGCAATACAAGTGCGAAGGAGGGAAGAGAAATACCAGAGGAGGGGGCCAAGTGATGTGCCTGAATGAGGGGAAATAGCGAATAGGCGTTAAAAAAGGGATGTACATGAGAGAGAATAGAGCCATAGAGGAGATTAAAAGGGCCACGAATTTCGATGCGAGTTTATTAAAATATGAGAGAGTGTGAGAGCTGACATGTCAGCTGACAGATGGGATAAAGTTACTTCACATGGCATCATATTATTAGTCAGCGTACAGGTTACGTGGTACTCTGGGAGTACCTAAGAATTCCTCGATTATCATAGTCATTATAGGAAGGTAGTATGACCGGGCGAAGACAAGAAATCTCAAAACCTTTAAACTCACCGGGCGAAGACAAGAAATCTCAAAACCTTTAAACTCATGTTGAGTTTAAAGGTTTTGAGATTTCTTGTTTTCGCCCGGTCATATTGCCTTCGTACGTATTGGTGGGTCCAGTCTGTTGGACATGAATTTACTGGATTCTCCTCGCCGCACCTGTTGCCATTTGTACTAAATGGTAATTTGCCAAAAGGGTAGGGTGCGTTCCCTTCTCTATAAATGAGTTGCAGAGCGCAACACAACTTAACCAAATTTCCTATACTCATTAATTCCTTCATCTCAATATAGATGCCTTCTCCTACATTACCCACTATTCTTCTCAGCGTGTTTAGGTTAGTTATCAGCATCACCTTTATTAATCTGCTTTCTTTTAATTATATAATCTCTGCTACTGCATGATGCTACTCATCTCCTTCATGTTACTCTCTTTCTTTCTGTCTTATAATTTGCCTCAGTTCTCTAGTTTTTAATTTGCTTAACAGTCCTTGAACTAGTTCTTTGTTTCCTGTAAAAAGAGATAGAATCATCAATCTTGAGCAGTAAGTACTAAGTTCTACGCATGTTGTCTATGTTGCTTTCTTTCTATCTTATGTTGTGCCTAGATTCTCTAGTTTTTGCTAAACAGTTCATGCATTAGTCTTTTTTTCTTTTTCTTTTTTTCCAGTAAAAAGAAAAAGATAGAATCGTCAACCTCGACCAGTAAGTTCTGTTTAGGTTGTTTAAGTTGCTTTCTATCTATCCTATAACTTCAGTCAGTTCCTCATCTTATAAGAGAGAAGAGGAGAGAGAAACGTGAATGATAATAAGAAAGAAGATGAAAAGGAGGAGAAACGAGAGTCACGTAAAATGTGAAGAGAGAAAATCTAGGAGAGGCTTATTGGAAAATGGGAGGGAGCAATTTGGTAGATAGTTCCTAATTAGGAAGCAGATGGAGTATGATTCTTCTAAAATTTCTTCCTCTATTACCAGCAAGTTCTTCTCATGTTTAAGTTGCTTTCTTTCTATCTTACAATTTGCCTCAGTTCTCTTGTTTTCTGGATCAATCAATCTGCTTCAATATGTATGTGTCTAACTTCATCATATACACACACACATATGTATTACAAACATCATATATACAAGGAAGAAGTTTCTAATTAACTAAATTGATGCTATATATGCCTCATAAGTCAGTTTACATTGATCACAGACGTGAAACTCATTTACGTCAATCTTCCTCCTCTTCTGGTAACGACTAATATTCATTCCCGGGGTCTCAATACCTACACTTTTATTTTAACCTCCTCGATGTGAGATTTGTTTTTATACATATACACACATTATATTCCGGCCACCTCCATTCCGTGTACCCAGTGCTTCTTTGATTCCTTCTAAGTTTTAACTCTGGGTTCATGCCTTTTCATCAGTTCATAAGTTTTCTTTTTCTTCCCTGACGGCATTTTGGTGGCGGAGGTGTGCGCGGTAAAACTGGGGAGGGTGGGGTATAAGTGGGAGAAACTATGAAAGACGGTTTTACAAAAGGAAGAGACAAATCGAAAGAGAAACCGGTGAAGGACAATGAGAAGGAAAAGGAAAAGAATGAGAAAAGAGGGCAATGAGAAATGGGGAAAAGAAGTGCAGATAATGAGAGGGAAGAGGAAAAGAAAAAGGAGAGGGAAAGGAAGAGGAAAAGAAAAAGCAGAGGAAAAGGAAGAGGAAAAGGAAGAGGAAAGACAGCGATGAAAAATGGTTTTTTTTTTTGACATTTTTTTTCCAGGTCAATTTTGACAGAATTTTCAGTTGGAGAAAGAGGCACATACGCTGAGTTGGTGCATTTTTATTGGAGAATGTTTAAATGATGTTGAAAAATTCTTAGGTGGAGCCAGAACACCACATCATCTATGTACTGCCAATTAAATCACAACCCTATCGTATCAACTTCAAGTGGCAGCATTTTGAATCCCCATTTTTTCTCTCCTACTTTCCAAATTTACGGTCCACAGTCGCATCGTCCTCTCTCTTTCCCCAAATAAACTGATCGCGCTGTCCTTTCTTTCCCTTGCAAACATCACTTCCGCATATCCTTTTTCTGTTGGTCTCAACTGATCGCGCCGTCCCCTTCTTCCTTGAGTCCCTTCTCCTCGTTCCCATTCTCACCCCCTTCTCACACACACGTTGACATGCATCTGCATATTTTCGTTTTGTTTTTTCATTTGGATATTTTCAACCTTTAGGGGTAGACTTTTCTAGCAAATGGAATTTCAAATTTATATTATTTTAATTTTATAAAGTTTTATATTTTTATTTACTTTTAATTTTAATTTGAATGAAAAGTAATATTAAATTTAAATAATAATAATTAATAACTTCAAATTTGACATCATTTTGAATTTGATTTTTAGAATTTAATTTAATCTGCTTAGTCTAACAATTTCTGATATTCAAAACAGTGTTTTTAGTCCATAAAAATAAATAACTTCAAATACTAAAATTAAAATAAAGTAAAATTTCAAAAACTAAAAATAGTATTAACCTTTTTCTAGCTTAAACTATTATATTAAAAAAGAAATGATATCATGAGTTATTTATAAATTTTAAATGGGATGATTTGCATCAAGCATTCCAAAATATTTTCTCATGTATATTCCAAATATTTTTTAGGAATGTCCAGTACTTTGAAATATTTTTCTTGCCTCGATATTGGATACACCAAAACATATTTTTAGGTTCTAAATGCACAAAAAATACTTTGGTGTACTAGACATACTTAAAAAATTATTTCAGAGTGCTAGATATATCATAAAATACTTTAGAATATAGGATACACTTAAAAAAAATATTTTAGAGTACTCAATACACCTTAATTCATTGTAAATAAATTGTATGAGAGAGGTGAGAAAAGATCACAAAAGCACTAGATATTTTTAATAGGAAGCATCATAAGATGCGCAAGTCTACAAGGGACTTGTGACTTATAAGTTGTAACGACGGGAAGAGAGATACGAAGAGGGAGAAGGACTATGGGACTACTGATCAGTAAAAAAGTAGGAAAGAGCAAGTAATTTTGTCAAGTCGAAAAGAGAAAATTGGGATTTAGAAAGCTGCCATCTAAGTTGACATGTAGGATAGAGACATCTGATATGTTGTGATTTTGTTGGGTAGTGCATAGATGATGTGGTACTTTGCGTGCACCTAAGAATTTCTCGTCATGATGAATCACTTGAGAATTTCTCACACACAAATCAACACATATGCTGAATTGGCGCATTTTTATTGGAGAATGTTTAAATGATACGGTGCCCTTGAACTGCTTCAGAATTTCTCACTCACAAATCAATACTCAAGGCTCTGATTAATACCAAGTCGATCACCAAACTTAGTCTAACGTGTGAGCTGTCACTTCTGAAGTGCACCCACCTTTTATCTTCAATATTTTATCTATTTTACCTTTAAGGTAATCCTAATATGATTGTACATATTAAGTGCTTCCATCAATTGAAAGATTGTTCTAATGCTAATGATTAACAATAATATTTTAAGAAAGACAATACTCATTTATTACAGAGAATAGCTTGACTAATTTCAAATATTTTGAAATTTGCATGATTTTTCTAAAGTTTCTTCATTTATTATATTACCTAGACAAAAGCGCTATCCATATGTTTCTTATGATGTAACAGTGACTCATCACTAAGAACATACAGATTTATTATGCTAATTAATCGTGGCAGGTCCATTCCTAGATATGGAGGTTTTGGTGACTTGATGGAGGAGTTAACTTCTATGGTGCAGAGGCAGTACCCCATTGCATCGCCATTGGAGGAAAACTCTGCAAGAAGGTGGATTTTTATCGCAAGCAGAAGCATCTACAGATGTACCGGAGATATCATCTCAGGCTCTCTAGCTTGTTTGGTGTTAATATCATTCCTCATCTCTCGTGATGAAACCCCAATTTATGTCTTCATCATCTGGGCATTCCTCATCTTGCCAATACTGGTCGTTGCATATTTGATCAACATGTACAATAATGGGGCAGCATATTAGAGAAGGGTATAGAAGGAGGAGGAGGCCAGCACGTTATTATTAGAGGTCCCAAACCCAGTGACGTCTTGTGATCTTTGTTGTTGTATATAAGTACAAATATCCTCTTATTAGAGAATTTTGTTCAAGACACTGTTGAGTATTAAATGTGAACACTTCTCTTAGCGAAGTTTTAGATCTTAGTTTACCATGTTATGGGAGAGCAGTTCCTTCTGCTAAACTCAACCCTTGTTGATGTCTCATGATCTTTGTTTTACCCATATATTTGTTTGGCTTATTATATATGTATATATGTGTACGTGTGAAGATGGATTTATTCTGTATGGCTTTATTACATGATTATATTTCTTATATTAATTACGACGGTTGGATCTTTATAATAGTGCCTTTTTCTCTCGTACATCTTTCTTGGGAGGTGAAGTTTTCTTTTATATGTTCACACTGCCTTTTGCTTGACCATTAGTTTTGACTCGGTCAAAAACCGGTCTTGTGGTGGTTTCCCTTCGTTAGTTGTGTTATCTGCTTCTTCAAGTAAAAATAATCAATTTATATAATAATTATTATTTCAACAATTAAAATAAATTATCATTATTATTTACACAGCGTCCACACGTGGGGGCCGGGACATTTTCTTCTTCAACTCTGAATTTTTGTTCCTCGGTCGTATGTTTTCTTTGTTAAGGATAATTTCAATACATAAATATCATAGTATTTCTTTTATCATACGATTGATTATTAAAAAGGAGTCAAAACATGGGCGTATAAGGAGAAGTCAAAGGCGCTAATTAATGCGGACAGAAGTGATGGGTGACTATTCCATGTGGTCATGTAAGTGTTGGGATAATCCTTTTAAAATTGGCATTTGAAATACCCAGATTCTAATTTGGATTATTAATTTGGTATTACCTAAGCTGGAATTTATAAATTAGGGCAAATTATTTCTTTATGCCGGAGTTATTATAAAAGCAAAACTGAAGCGTGCAAGTTTTTTTGTAACACTTTTATTTTGAAATATCTATCTATTTAGGTCTTGTAAATACAAAATTTGAACTTGTTAATTTTAAAATGTGTATTGTCATTGAGTTACAAGATCTTATTCATGTGTGTAGGTT
Source organism: Neltuma alba (assembly GCF_004799145.2). NCBI lineage: Eukaryota > Viridiplantae > Streptophyta > Magnoliopsida > Fabales > Fabaceae > Neltuma > Neltuma alba. The sequence goes on along the minus strand of NW_021632830.1, from coordinate 225,261 downwards.
TTATTAAGTTGTATAAATTCAGTATTATATTATAAGTATTTAACGTAGAATATCATCAAGAAACAAACAAGCTTGATCAATATATTTCTCTGGTTTTAAATGTAAAACCTAATTATATTATAAAATGGGCTTTACATTTAGGATCAAAATAGCATAGAGTAAACAGTAAAGACATGTATACAAGTGCACGCAATACAACCTCTAACATCCTATTTATAGACCACTACCTCTTTCTATTTATCTTATTACCCTTACCAGTAATATTACCATATATCACCCACTAGTAGATTTTTTTTTTTGGGGATTTGTTAAAATGAGCTTTTAAGACCTTACCTAAAATTGGTTTAATTTAGAAACTTTGACACTTCCTAGACCGGATGAACAACTGGTTTTGGAAAGTTTTTTCTTGACTGATTTTAGACTATCGTACCGCCATATGATGGGTAAGAACTAATCAGGAAAGTAAAGCATAGAGAAGAGATGGAGACAAGAGATTGAGAGAACCATCTTGTATTCATTTCCTTCAATTAGAATACAAATAACGTCTTATTTATCTATAGTTATAATATTACACATAGACTAAACTCATTTAAATAACAAATAATAGAGAATAAAATTTATAAATGTAAGTGAGAGGTGAGTTGCAAAATTTACAAAAAAAATAGCGAAGGAGTAATGCAGCACCAAAATATGAGAAGAAAGAGGGAGACGGATATCCACAAATTATAATATTCATGACAACAGAGATGTTTTGAATTTTTTTGGCCAAAAGATATTTTGAATATGATGGTCATAATCTCCACCAAAGTAACTATCTAATCCAACGATCCACAATCAACTTTCCTATTCGAACGTTACCAGAAAAATAGATAAGATGAAGCCAAAGACACAGAAGACACAGATCGTGCGAAGGAGAAGCCCGAGAAAAGGGAAGAAAACTAAACAGTGTAGAACAGAGGACTCAACAATCGATTGCGGAGACACCCGAACTAGTAATGGCTCTGTTTAACTCTCATCAATTCTTCATATTCATTCTATATCACACAATACAGGCCTCGATTTGAAATTTTATAGCATAGATGATAATCTTTTTCCCTACTTGTCCTTCGTCTCCTGAAATACCATACATGAGAATATACGAAAATGAGCCATTCAATTATTTTTTTAATGGAAAATGTTGACTTGTTGTTGCTCCCATAAAGTTACTTCAATGCAGAAAATATGCGGTGATGCTTTATACTCAGTTGCATCTTTGAGAAAAATTGATCAAGAAAAAAGCATCTACTTGGTTTTTCTTCATTGTAGGAATAAATGTGGATTTATAATATAGGGTTTCTTATATGTTCCAAGGCTTGAATTTGGAGCTCAAGGTTTGGAATCTCACAATAAGAATTGAAAGCTTAATTTTATATTCAGATATGGTTTTGAAGTCAGTCATTTCCAGGAGATAAAGTAGTTCGAATCTGATATGTCCATATACTGCTTTGAGCCATTAAAAGAAGTTCTAAGTCAATGATCTTCTGGACAACACAGCTGACGTAGCCATCAAATTTTGATTTATTGATGGTTGTGTGCGTCAATGCACATTAGCTGTGGAGTTCAGTCACCCTAACTTTTGTCTTGTTTCATAAATGCAAAACCATATATAACGTGAATTAGATCCACGCAAGAATGATCACAACTGGGCTAATCAACAACTCGTCTCTCACTACTAAACTCATCCTCACTTTGTTTCTTCACCCTATGAGTCTCTTGTTGAGTTTGCTCGCGATATCTTCTTCAAGCATCATGCACATTGTAATGCTCGAGAACAGGAGGACCCTGCTTGAATTGGGGGTTTGTTTGGATAAGTTTTCATTTTCTCTGGTTTTGAAAGCCTACTTTTGAGTGGGTTTGATAAAAGAAGGAATGCAGATTCATGGGTTGCTGTGTAAATTGCAAATTAAGTTTGATACATATTTGAAAAATTGCTTGATTAGTTGTTTTTTGAGATTCGGGTGCGTTCAATATGCCCGTCAACTGTTTGACACAATGTCTTGTCATGATTCTATCTCATATAACTCAATGTTTGATGGGTATGTCAAATATGGGATGGTTGGGAAAGTCCGTGAATTGTTTGACAATATACCTCTGAAGGAGCAAAATCTAATTACTTGGAATTCAGTGATCAAAGGATATGTGAGATCCAAAGATGGATTGAATTGTGTGTTAGATATGATGATTAGTTTTGAAGATGTCAAATAATAGAGCAAAAAGTTTGCATAAATTATTTATTTTATATTTTGGCTAACTATTGTAATTAATATTTTGTATAGTTTCCTCAAAAAAAGAAAGGAGTCATTATGTTGAACTTTGAGTTATAGAAAATGATCAAGACGAAGAAGAAGAAAAGAGATTGAGAAAAGAAGAACTTGCAAGATCAAATAGAAATATCAAGATTCAAATCCATAGATTTGATGTTGAAGGTTGCTATGCTCAATTAGAAGGTTGAATAGCACAATTAGAAGCTAAAATATACAAACCGGAAGTCATATTATCATATATTGAGTCACCCTTCATATAAACATTGAAAATAAGCTTCAGAGGTGATTTTCAAGGGTATTTATTGATCAAGAACTCGATTAGAGACTTATCTATCAAACACATACTCTGTTATGCTCTGTTCTTCATTCAGCTCTGACATAGGTTTGATATTTCTCTAATATCTCTTAATCCACAAATTCGTTTGAGGTGAAACTTGATTCATATGAAACTAGACTCAAAACACAGTTCATAGACACCAAAATAAACTTCAAAGAGTTTTATATGAGGGAGATATGTTATTTGAAACATTGCAGTAAGGATTAACAACTTTATTCTAACCTTCAGTAACTGTGATGAAGATAACTTTACAACTACAATGAATTTTAAGGTATTAGAAAGTACACTCAAAGAGCTTTTTAGGGATAGATCATTTGTAAAATTTGGAGTTGAATTAGAAGATTCATAGTTACTCAAAGTTGACCTTCGTTTTACTTGAATCAGAATTCGAATTTATTAAGGCAAATACTAGAAGTTCTACATTGATTGATTAAGCTCTCGAGGAACATGATACTTAAATATGTTATTGAGTAAAAGCACTAGAAGAAATAAGAAAATAAAAAGCTATTATCAGATGTTACTCAAGCCTGATCAAGCAAGTATATACTCGATCACTTTATTGAGTTATTGGTACTATCCCTTCAATTCTTCTCTTTTATCTTCATATGTATTATGAAGGTTTTATCAATAACCTGTTGGATAAATGGTTTTTGGATGACGTTATGAATAAATGGGTTTCGGATAACATTATGGATAAATTTACTTATCAATCACTTGATTGATAAACAAGGTTTTTTATAAGCCATCAAACAAATTGTAAGTTTCTCTGAATAACTGTTAAGCTTTTATCCAATATCACATTCTGAAATTATATACTATTAAGTTTTATCGATCACGTGATGGATAATTTACTTTGCTTAATAACTTGCTAAATTGATTGATCAACTGATCAATCATTGGTATAACTGCTTAATATAAGATGTCACAGGAAATGATCGATCACTTAATTGATTATTGGTTGATCGATAAGCTGTTAAGAAAAAGGTTGAACTTTCTTACTCATAACAAAAGATTTATCGATCACCTGATTGATCAACGAGTTATCAATGAGAATACAGATAAATGGTAAAGTCTTCGTACTCACTTTATATTTTGGTTAATTCATCATTTATCGATCACTTTATCGATCAGATATTAATCGATAACCTGCTCTATCATTGCATGATAACTTACTAGTTTTATTGATAATGTGTTCTGTTTGAGTACTCTGTCAACATCTTTAATCGATCAAATGATCGATCAGACATTTATTGATCAAATGATCGATCATCATCACCTTCACTACATATATCTATTTTATGCCATTTTCGAATCACCTGATCAATCATTGATTTATCGATAAAATGATCGATCATCCAATCTTCTGAAACTTCTGTTTTTTACATAACGTGATCAATCAAAGTCTTTCCTAGTCTTTTCTAAAAAGAGATTTCAACGTTCATTTATCGATCACTTAATCGATTAATATTTAATCAATCATTTACTCGATCTTCTTATATTCAGTAACTTCACTGTGAAAATCTCTTTGAAACTTTTTATCGATCATTTCTCCTATCAACTGTTTATCTATTAAGTATTCGATCAATAGACTTTGAAAATATATTTCTCTTATACTTAGCTTTATCGATAATATGATCGATCAAATATTTTTTGATCATTTACTCGATCATTGAATCAGTTCATTTCATAACAGCTATTCATAATGTTCTTCAAAATCTTTCATCTTTTTATCTTTAAGCTTTTCTCAGCCTTCCTTTTACACATAACTCTGTATTGAAAGGATACGAAGGCAAACGTAACTTGAAAAAGATTATCCTTGCATAATCTATTTAAAGCTCATTGCATTCATGTTTCATCAGTTATCAATCACATGTTCGATCATCTGTTGATCCATAAATTACTCGATAAATGCATACATTTGTTAAGTCTATTTCTCCTATAATTAATCGATAATATGAATGATCAAAGGATTATCGATCAAGACATCGATCAAGTAAGTTCATCTTACTTTCTGAATATCTGAATATCTGATGATTGATTCTGGGTTTTCCAACTTATTGTATCTAAGATTATTAGATACTTATCACTTGATTTGAGGAAGATTATTTTAGGTAAAGAGCCACAACGAATTTATGATGTGAATAATTGACTTTTGTCAAAAGCTTCCAACAACTAATTTCAACCGTCATATTCAAGCCAAACGGCAAGCAAAAGCTCAACGGTCAAGTACCCAACATCATCTATAAATAGAAGAGCATTCAAAACAAGAAAAGGGAGAAGAGTCTAAGCTTACAACATCAAATGTTAAAATGCCGAATCAACATATTCTCATTTAGAGTTCCAAGAGAAAACTCCTTTTCTTTGTACTTCAAAGATTGTAACATATGTATTCATAAGATAGAGAGGAGAGTTTCCCAAACGTGCTTAAGATTTATCTATCACTTCTTTGAGAGAAGAAATATTCAATCTTCATTATCATTATTAGATTGTATCCTTACGGTGTGTAAGGGGGAGTATTTACCTCAATATGAGGTTGTTGTTGAATAGACTGATTAGTCTAAGGATTGTAAGTGGCATCACAAGTGCCCGGATCAAACTTGTGGTTGTAGTGGTTCTTAAGTACCCGTGTTAAACTTGAGAAAGATAGTGGATTGAAAATCTCAAGAGGAGCCTGGGGAATAGATGTAGCTCAGTAAGGACTGAACCAGGATAAATCACAATTTACATCTTCTCTTCCCTTCTTTATATTTCCAGCTAAATCATTTTACTATTGTGATTATGCTTATGTCAATTCATTATGTTTATACTCAGAATTTTTTTATTAATTTCATTACATTGCAAAAAGGTTTTTAATTTTACTTAACACCCAATTTACCCCCTCTTGGGTGATCAGCCATTCTTACATTGTGCCTGGAATCTGTTTCTTAAAATGCCCAAGAGAGACTTAATTTCATGGAACACAATGATTGACGGATGTTTAAAGTTTGGAAATATAGAAGATGCTTAGATACTGTTTAGCAAGATGCCTAAAAAAGATTTGGTCACTTGGATAACCATGATTGGTGGTTATGTGAAATCAAGTAATGTTCTTAGTGCAAGGAGATTGTTTGATGGAATGCCTGAGAGAAACACTATTTCTTGTAACACCATGATGGCTGGCTATGTTCAGAATGGTTATTGCATTGAAGCTCTAAAGCTATTTCATGAGATGAGAATAAAAGCAAATATGCAACTAGATGATACCACCCTGTTGATTCTTCTTACGGCCATCACCCAATCAGAACACGTTGAAGTTGGAGCCGTCATACACTGATATTTAGAGAATAACAATAGTAAATATTTGAGTGGTAAGCTTGGTGTTACTCTAATTGACATATGTTCCAAGTGTGGTAGCATAGAGAATGCTATCTTAGTATTTGAAAATATTGATCAGAAAAGTGTTGATCATTGGAATGCTGTGATTAGTGGCTTGGCTATTCATGGGATGAGTGAAATGGCTTTCAACTTTCTCTTCCAAATGGTAAAGGATTCTATTAAACTGGAGGATATCACATTCATTGCTGTGTTGAGTGCTTATTGGCATTCCAGTTTACTAAAGGAGGGATTGATGTGTTTTGAGCCCATGCAAAGAGTATAAAACGTTGAACCTAAGGTGCAACACTATGGATGTATGGTAGACATCTTTTGTCAAGCTAGGCTTGTTGAAGCTGCCAAAAACCTCGTTGAGACAATTCCTATCGAACCAAACGACGTGATTTAGAAGACTTTGCTTAGTGCTTATCAAATCCATGAGAGCTTCTTAGTAGGAAAGCCATTTGCTGAGTAATTGATCGAGCTAAACTCTTTCGGTCCAAGCTCTTACGTGCTCATATCTAAGGTTTATGCTAGTGTGGGCATGTGGGACAATGTGAAAATGGTTAGGACAATAATGAAAGAGAGAAACCTAAAGAAAATACCAGGCTGTAGTTGGATTGAATTAAAGGGATTAGTTCATCAGTTCTCTATACAAGATAAGTCACACCCTCATGTTAAAGAGATTTATTCTATGTTAAGTGGTTTGTAAATTCCCATTTACAGAGAGATAGTTGCATACTACATCTGTATTTATATGCCTATGTAATTTGTAAATTCCATCAAGCCTGGTTTTGTTGCTGTGAAGTCTGTCTATCAATAAATGATCAATTAGAAGTTATCTCTATAGAAGGATAAGCGGGCTGCATTCGGGTTAGACAAGAACAGATTGAAAAAAGGTGGGCTTTCCTTACCCAGATACACACATTTGAGTTTTGAAATTTAAAATAGGGTTAATACAAATTTTGGTCCCTAAAATTTAAAACATGAGGTATTGGTCCCTCAAATTATACCCCTCAAATTATATCCATTTCAAACTGTTGGTCCCTGACATCTTGGCACTGTTAAATTTTGCTGACATGGCGTTAACACTGTTAACCGATGAGTTGGATATATAGGTGGCATATGACCTGGACATGAATCGATAAGTTGGCATGTAGGTGGCATATGACCTAGACATTGACCGGAAAAAAAGGGCTAATATAAATTTTGGTCCCTCAAATTTAGGACCGTTTTGGTATTGGTCCCTGAAATTTAAAACCGATGGTATTAGTCCCTGAAATTTAAAACCGATAGTATTGGTCCCTCAAATTATATCCGTATCTGGCTGTTGGTCCCTGATAGCTTTAGACCGTCAAATTTGTTTGAGTTGCGACTAACTTTTTAACCTATGATGTGGCATTTGACTTGGCAACTAAAGCTTGATGATATGGCATAAGTAATGGAAGGCTATGGTCGAAGAGACCCTACACAATCTGGGATTCACTTTTGTCAAAACACAAAGCTTCTACTCCGATATTAGTGTGGAGGAAACATAGTGCATTCTTAGCTAAACCTTCTACCCCCTCCATTACCTTTGGCCAAAAAGGTGACTTAATAGTTCATGAGAAGAAGAAGTCGGTTTCAGATACAAAACCACCCCCATTGAAGCCATCTTCTTCTGATACAGATGATGATGAACCTCCTAAGAAAAAAGAGAAGCCCATCACCAAAGTAAGAAACTTGAGAAGAAGCAACAAGAACCTCACTGACAACTCCAACAAGAAGGCAAACATGACCAGCAAGCCACCAGAGCTGCCGAAACCAGGTAAGAGCAAAGCAGATAGTTTTACAGGAACAGATAAAAAGAGGAGAGTCTAAAGCTGTCAGGACCAACAGCCAGAAATAGATATAATTTTAGGGATCAATACCATCAGTTTTAAATTTTAGATACCAATACCAAAATAGTCCCAAATTTGAGGGACCAAAATTTATATTAACCCTTTTTTTTTTCGGTCCATGTCTAGGTCATATGCCACCTACATGTCAACTCATCGGTTCATGTCCAGGTCATATGCCACCTATATGTCCAGCTCATTGGTTAATGGTGTTAACGCCGTGTCAGTAAAATTTAATGGTGTCAAGATGCCAAGGACCAACGGTCTAAGAAAGGACATAATATGAGAGACCAATACCACACGTTTTAAATTTCAAGGACCAATATCAAATTGGACCCAAATTTGAGGGACCCAAATTTGTATTAACCCTTTAAAATATTACTGTATGTCTTAACAAATATTCATACTTTAAAATTATACAACATCCATAATTCATTAAAAATAAGATAATAAAAAAGATTGTAATTATAGTTTTGAAGTCCAAATGGTTTGGATCAGTCTCCAAGTAGTTGGAAAAATGACAAAACATCTAAAGAAAAAAAAACTATACCCTATAGCAAGCTATACCAATACATTTAATTGTATAACTAACTTATAGTTTAATATAATTTATAGTGTTCTATATATCACATTTAACTTAGTATAATTAATATTACACATCAGGGCAATTTGTAAAAGTTAAAAGGGGATTTGATCAAGCGAGTTGATGCTAGGTAGTGTTATTCGTTGTTTGAAATAGCCATAATATCAAATATAAAACTCAACCAAAAACAAAGTCAATTATTGATGACTTATAATGTTTAAGAATGTTGAAAAATAACAATAAGAAACACAAATCCAAATGATAAATAGTATAGCAGTCAATTATTGTATTAAGAGGATGTGCTCTAAGTGGCAATAAATTCATAAAATTAAATAAGTATGATATACACATCTAAAAGGCTAAAATAATGATATCCCAGATCTTCTAAAACAATGGAGATTTAAGATTATTTCACAATGAATATCTGTAACCTATGTGCTAGATGCTTTCCTATTTTCCTTTTGATATTAAAATTTAATATAATTTATTAATATTACATTATATATATTTTTCAGTTAAGGCTAAATGGATAGGGCTAGATACCTTACCCGCTGCCCTGCCTTGCGCATAATTAGCCCAGTCTGAAAATGTCCTTTTTTTAGGCCTAAGTTGAATATTTTTTTATAGGCTCGAGTAGATACCTGCCATCTCTCTCTATGATTAATAAGATTAAATAATTAGGTATAATAATATTTATATAATTATTTTGAAAAATTAGACCAAAAAATTAATAAAAATTAAGCAAATTTTAAAATAAATTCTGTTGAATAATTTATGCCTCCCTATATTGAATTCTTTACCCATTGCGTTTCTTTGTACATACGTGTTTTAGAGGTTTCTTAAGCCATAAGATGTATGTTTAAATTTCACAAAATTACTAAATAAATATGCCTAAAAATCGTAATGTTTTAAGAAATTTTAAAATTAAAAGTGTGTGAAACAATTATTATTTCAAATTCATTTTTAAAAATAACTTTTCCCCAATAAATTATCCATTCTCGCTTGCTGATCCATTGCCCTCCCTCACAGTTGCTTATGATAGTTTCAAAAGTACTTTTTAAACCTAGTGCCATGTCTAATCTCATGAAACCCAACTAATCTAAATTTTTTTAATTAAAAAGACAGGGTTAATATAATTTTTGGTTCCTCAAGTTTGCTTTTATTTTGATTTTACTCCCTCAAATTTCAAATAATAGGTTTTGATCTCTCAAATTTATTTTCATTCAAAATATTGGCCCATGTAGTGCAATAAAAACATGGATTATTTTGCCTTTTGAAAAACCAAAACCTATAGTTTGAAAGACCGAAACCAAAATGAGATTAAAAGGTATCTTAACCCAAAAAAAATATATGTGAGAGTTTAGTTGGGGGAAAAAATAGTCTTATATGATCACCATTTTAATGAGATTAAACGCATTAAAAACCCTCTTTTTAAAATTACATGAGAGCCTATAATTATACTCTTTCTTTTGAATTATCATCAATGAAATTCATTAACTACAAGAGATTGATTAATTGATTGGAGAATATCAAAACAGTAGAAGTGAGAACTATGACTGAAGAGGTACTCTTACAATTGCTGCATCTTGAGCCCTTTTAAGCTTCATAATCTAATCCAAAAATTACAAATGAGGAGCAAATAGAAGCCGCCAAATTGTGACCTTGGGATTGCTAGGGAATTGGTCGCCATACTTTTAGACCCAATTTTATGGCCTATTATCATGGTTCAGGTGTAACATTTAAAAACGTTTGTCGTTAGATTCTCATTTCTCAATAAGTTCTGCTGCGGTTTTATTTCAAAGCAGGAAGATATAAATTCAGAAAATTTCACTTGAAATATTTATTAACTAATGGTTGTGTCAGAAGTTAAATATTAATTTATTTAAAAGAATTAAGTGTTCCTGATATGTTTATATTCGTCGTTAATATTTCTCAACATTACGTCTACTCTACAAATTCAAAACATTTTATAACACTGAGAAAAATGAAGTTTCAATTTAACGAACAAGGGTAATAAATAACAAATAATTATTGTAATTCTTCAAATAATGTTAATTATAGAAAAATTTTAAATTCTCATCATTATCTCATGCGAGTTTGAAAGTAAGTTTACTAAACTACTATAATCTATATTATCTATATATAAAAGTAGAATCACACGCTTACCTTGCTAAATGACCTGTCCATTTTGGTGAATACCGAAGAAACGAAGTGCCGGCTTTTTATGCATCTAACTTTTTTTTTTTTTTTTTGCTAAAGCATAGGTATCTTACAATTAGAAGCAATCATATTCGAGATATTGTCAGATACTAAATATGGACACATCTCTTAGTGGGAATTCAAATCTTGGTTCCTCACGTTGTGAGAGATTAACCTCTTCTGCTAGACTCAATCCTATTAGTTATGCATCTAACTGTAAAGTGGCCATGGTTTACACATTCCTGCTGGGTTTTTGGGCCTGTGTAAGAGGAAACCCCCCACTTGATGCCTTTTCTGGACTGGGCCTTCTAACTTGGGCCCTGTTCCAGAATTACTGGCTGGTCCAGGTTTGAGGAGTGAGATTGTCTCACTTAATGAGTTCAAGGATTTTGATGAAAACTTTGCACTTTTGTCATTATGTCTGGAGGTCCTCAATCACCTTTCTACTAAAAGCATAGATTTGAATTTGTGTTCTCCTTATAGAGTGTAAGGCCACAATCATTGTTGTTCTTTGTCAATGCAACAAGACTTGATATTCCTTAATCGTCAAACCATGGCTTTGTATTTTGGTCTTAAAAAAAATTAAAAGGTAAGATAAATCCAAGTAGGAGCTAATTTGCATTGGAAGTTATGTGTCTGATATATACTAATTCTTTCACAACAGACATTTGTACCTATGTCTATAGAATATTATTTTTCTGATTATAGTTATGGTGTCGACATAGTTCAATCTTTTAAAATCATTTGGCTATTTTCTCTTGCATATTCTCAACTCATTTTTACAAACTTTGTACCTTTGTTAATGGGGGCTTTAAATTAACTGTTGTTGTTCTATCGATTCATCTCCACTTTATTAGTGTCATACTTGAAAATCCAAGAACCTCTTGCCTTCTAAATGCCCCAACACAATGAAGCAACCAGAGCTTCGTTCAACTTTTTATTGCCTAGCATTATTTCTTCAAACCACTTCCTAATGCCAGAAATTTGTGATCTATCGGTTCTCAAAGACAATGAACATTCAAACCTGCACCTACACGCTCAAGGGCAGAGCAGAATCAGATGCTCAATTTTCTGAGCTTACTCACCACAGATAGGACAAAGATCACAAAGGGCACAAATACAGTGTTGAAACTAGTTATCAAGTTGCTAAGGAGGAAGTGAAATGACTTTTAATTTAATTTGATTTGATTTGATTTGATTAGTTTAATGATTTTTTATCTTTGAAATGGTGATTTTACTTTTAGTCCCTAAAACAAAATCATTTCAGACACTAAAATTAAAATAAAGTGAAATTTCAAAAAGTAAAATATTATTAACCCTTTTCCAAACAGGCACTTGGTTTAAGCGATAAGCCTATATGGCATATCAGTACCATGCTAGTTAAGAAATTGTGCTACAAAAGTGATTGCCCGAGGCTAGAGATATGACATATTCCCCCAGTCAGTATGGCCATTTAAAGCTAGAATAAAGCATAGAGATGGAACACCAGCACATGAAAGATTTCACTGCTACTGTGAGGCCGAGGCTGATGTTCCGGCTTCTACAGGTACGAAACCACCAGTAGGTCTTGATCCTGTTGGTGTTGACCCTAAGGGAGCAGACGAACCCGGCTGCATGGATTGCTGACATGGCTAGTTTACTGCCAGTGGCTGAGATGTAGCCATCCCAGGGTTGTATGGTGGTGGGTACTATTGATAAGCAGGTACAGGTGGCATATAACCGTATGGAGGAGGGGGACAATACTAATGATGGTGATATTGCCCAGATGGTGGAGGCATCATTGGATGGGCATAATGCTGCATTTACCGCTTCTCCAAATTGGGCTGCTTGTTCTCTTCGGTCCTAGTAGCCCCAACAGGAGGACCACCATCTTAAGATGGAATAACAACACCCATTCTCTGAGGATCCATTGATGGATAGTAGCTTCTATCTTGCCGAGGAGGAGGTGCAATGTTATAGTAATGCACTCTCTGGGTTTGATCATGGCTCTGCTGTTGCGATATGATAGCTCGAGGCAACAACCCACTGTGAGCCACAAATGCCTGTTGCCTTGCTTGATCAGAACTTTTAGAGTCTGGTTTTGCTGTCTGTGGTCTGCCACACATCAGCTTTAACCTTAGGCCCTTGATAACTAGCTTGTTGGAGAGCTCTTCTGCTACTTTTTCTGCACCCTCCCTGGTTGTGTAGGTTACAAATGCACAAGCCCGTTGGAGCACCATCTTGATGGATTCTATGTCACCATGGGCATAAAAGTGATCACGAAGATCCTGCTCACTGACCCTAGCATCAAGCACACCAACATAAAGAGTTCCAATGGTCTCATCCTCTGGAGGCTCCAGAGAGGTCATCTCTCCTGCCTTGCCAAGTAACTTTAATGCCATAGGATCGTTCACCCTACAAGATTAAAATACACAACAAACAGAATTTCCCATGAGAGAAAAAACACAATAAAAAATTTTAAGTAACAAATGATGTCAACGTTGATGTAACAAAAATATTCAGTTAAAAGAAAATTAACAGAAAATCAGAAAACAAAAGGAAAGTAATGTGAGATCAAGGGTAATTACTGTACGTAGTGTCCAAAAGGAAATAGAAAATATAAGAAATTATCCATGCCTCAAGTTAATCTGATTTATTGATTGTTACTCTTACTGCAGGCAGAATGTACAAGCTAAGAACCATGCAACAAGCCAAATTTAAGTGAATCATATCCAGCAAGTAGTCTAGATTAAATAAAGAACATGAACCCTGGCCGAATGCTATAGAAAACAAAAAAATTAACCAGCTTGCAAATATAGATGGTTATATTCCAGTAATGAAAATATTTCCCTCAACTAGGATCCTAAAATGCTAATCTATATATAAAATATATAATATAATTTTATTGGAAACTACACTATATACTTGTTATGGATAGTGAGGCCCACCTCAAGCTCCAAACAAGCGCACAGTCTAGGTCCCATTAATGTTGAAATGAAAAAAGGAAGCCAATGCAGAAAAGCTCTAATGATATACGGCTCTTCCAAGCATAACTATATCAAGACACGGCAAGAAAAACAAACAGCAAACTTGTCATCATGGTTCTACAGCAAGTATCTCACAGAATGACAATGGATCAGCTAACACGATTGTCTTAGACACAACAATGACCACTTTCTCACAGAGTCCCATGCATAGAAAGCTTGAGTTATAAAAACAATTATGGACAGAATGGGAGCAGAAATAGGAGAGAGAGAGCAATCAGATATAAAAATATACAACCAAAGTAGGAAGTCACTTGCAACTACACATACCCATAATAACGATCTTTGATACTTTGTTGTGACAACTCCCCAGTTACTGGCATCTCATGCCTATAAGGGCATTCAGCTCCTCTGGTACACTCACCCCTTATGAAGAAACTGCAAATATGAGCCCGGTTTCTTTTGTAGTATGGTGTTGTCCTTTGAAGCTTCAAAATAGTATCATTTGGGTGTACTTCCCCATATGAGGATTCATAATCCAAGCCAGCTCGAGTCTAAACCACAATTCATTTGTTAGTCATAATTGATTTGATGATTGAGAAATTCTTGAAGTAAGGAATAAAAGGAATAAGATCAAATCCAACAGTCCAGCTTGTATAAAATCAGGTGAAACTGAGAAATATTGAGAAAGGAAAGCAGCAATGAATATATAAATCCAACAGAATTTAATTCTTCATATTAAACTAATAAAAATGACTAAAATTTGATGAGACATTATTATGACAGAAACAACAATCATTGTATTGACATATAATCATAGGAAGCACTAGGCTTTTGGAACTGTAGCTGGAACACAGCCACATAAACACAACTTCTAAGTAAACACATAGTTAAATTAAATCATCAAACTTCCAGATGTAAGACAAGGTTGAACCACAATTACATTAGCTATGACTTTTGATAGTTTGCTGTGTAACCTCTATGAGAAATTCTTACATGGAAGTGCCACCTCATGGAAACTCTGATCAATAAAAATACAACACCTGGGCTGATTTGAGTCCGAGCTATCAGCTTCTTTTTTGACACTGGCATCACGCTTTCCTGAACGGACGCGCTAGCAGAGAGGCGTGAAGCACCCCACGTACCCGCTCACCCTCCCTACCCCGGCTTTTATGCGTTGCCCTTTCCTCAATTCTTTCCATTTTTTTATTCCAAAATTCTTAATTGCTAATTAATATTAATTATTTAATAATTTTAATTGTTAGAAAATTTGAATATTTTATCATTAAATATTTTTATAATTTACTTGATAATATATCCACAAAATTATCTTTTATTTTAAACATTTAACTTTTATTAAATTAAATATAATTATTATTAAATTTAAACAAAATAAGTTTTATGCACATTTTTATTTTCAAGTTAATTTTTGGAAAAAGAACAATTTAATTAAAATTTTTTATTATTTACGTCCTTGAAAGAAAATAAATTTGCCAAAAATTTTGGATCAATTTAATTGTGATTCAAAGTTAATAATACACATTTTTTAAACAAATAATAAATTAAATTATATTACTAATTTTTGTGGAGACTGGAGTGCAACTATACTTTCATTGTTTTCATGAAAATTATTATGCTTTTTTTAAGGTGACTTTGAATTTCAATTTTAATATATTTATGGGGACTAAGAAAAATTTTAAATCTTATTTATTTTGTTTTATCATTTAGCAAATTTTTTTTCTATATCCTTCTAATCTTACCAGATGTCCCCAAAGGAACGTAAATAAATTGAAAAATCTCACAAAATAAATTTAAAAATTATTAAATTCTAAATTAGAATTATTTCTTATAATTTAGTAAGTTTTGATTACACTCAACTTGCAAATAACAACATATTTTGTATGCATTTTCTTATTTGAGATTGAATAATTTTCATATTCTTTTTAAATAATTATATTTAATTTAATAAAATTTAAATGTTTAAAATAAAAAGATAATTTTGTGTATATATTATCAAGTAAATTATAAAAATATTTAATGATAAACTATTCAAATTTTCTAACAATTAATATTAAATAATTAGCAATTAAGAATCTTGGAATAAAAAAATTTGGAAAGGAGTGGGAGTGTAGGCCTTAAAATTTAAAACCCAATTTTCACCGAAAATAAAGTGAAGTTAAAAATGTTAGAGGAGTGAGGGTGAAGGGGTGTGGGAGTGCCTGAATATCAAAGGCCTGCGCGTAGGTTCCAGGGAGTGGGATGCTAGTTTAAAAAAAAAAGGGTGACAGCTGGGATGAAAATCAGTTCCAAGTGTTGCATTTTTATTGGTCAGAGTTTATATGACATGGCACTCTCGGAGTATATAAGAATTTATCAACCTCTATAGGGGAATTCATTAGTTATTTGCAGCAGGGTAACTAAAGTTAACTCAAATCACTGTAATAGTACAAGGATAGAATAATCCTGTAAGCACTTTTTCTAGTAAATCAAATTGTATTAATCCTATATAAGGCTTCTACATAGAAAAGCAACGCACCTCTATTTTTTTAAAAATATGAACACGAATCATATATGGAAGATGGCTTTCTCCAATGGATTCTATAGTTTCCTATCTGTTGCATTTTAGGCAACATCCTACAACAATGCCTAGCCTTATTAATCCACTTCTGTCCTCCCCCTGCAGCACTTCCTAATAAGTCATCCACATGATTTATAGACCAGAAATAAGTTAAGCCATCTCCTTGGCCTCTTCCTTTTCTTTATACGTTCAAGCAGATGATATAATTAACTGAGCTACACAATGCCGCAAATTTATAAATGTTCATGACTAGCATGCATCGATTTTACTAAAGATGGTCTGTCACTGTAATAAATTGTATAAAATGAGACAACTCAAATAAAAGTGATTCAAGCAATGAAAAGCAAAAATAGTCCATGAGTGAGGCTTGTCAAAATAGTAGAAGTAGAAACCAATCATAAGTCAAGCTATCTGCGCATTGCAAAGGCTTCATTTTAAACCCTCATAGCCCCCCCCCCCCAAAAGGAAGAAAAAGATATTCTATAAAAAATGAAACTCTAAAAATGAAAATAGGATGAAACAATTTCCATCTTGTAGAATACCAGTGCAACATTCTTTAAAATTATGGGCAAGTATCATCAAGTATACGATATGGTAGTAAAATAATCATACCTTGCGATCGTGCTCTTCAGCAAAATACTCCCGATTAACATCACTCTTGGAATAGCATCATGGGAACTGATACTGAGAGCCGTATCTCGGACTTGTACTAGTAACCCATACTCAAGATCTAGAAGGCAGACTTGAAAAACGTTTTTCAATTCATTACATGTTTGACAGATTTCAGTTTTCTTATATCTTGCATCTCGACCAGGTCTCCATCTAAAAACAGTGAATGGCCGTGTACAAATTTTATACTCCTTATCATGGTCAGCTCTCGTCTGCATCCATGTATACCCATAAAAAGAGCAATTAAATATGTTAGCTAAACAAATTTATCACGTTCTCCCTCTCTCTCTTTAGTCCTTTTGTATGCTCCATCATCCTACCATAATTATTTAACTTTTCCTCCTTAATGTAAGAGTAATAAAACTAAATAAATTACTTAATTCTAACAAATATGATATGATTTTCTTAAAATATCATTTTACAAATTAGATAAATTAGCTAGTTTGAAAAAAAAAACATAAATATGAGAAATAAAATAGATTAAGATTTTACATTTACTCTCAAAACCAACTCTCTAATTAGCTCTTACATTTATAAGGACAGGAATCTGAACAAAAAATGAAAGCAATTCATAAACTTAGATTGAGCTGTGATATATTTAGATTAAGAAAAAAGATTACAAACCAATATAATTTTATTGAACTCATGGTTTTGGTACCCGAATGAGAGCACATTGTATTATAGAGGTGGGGAATAAGATTTAGTTTGGAGGATGGCAGACACAATAACATTCGCCTCGCCTGTTACATACTGGCACAGAACAAGGTCCTTGACAGTGTAAATCCTTCCACAATCATAGTCACTTGAGCACTTTTTCATTAAATTTTGTGTGTTTATTATAATCAGCACATTTGCATTTTCCTGCAACACACCAGGGTTCTCTTCTGCATTCAACCTTCCCAACACAATCAACAATTCTAGTGCATTGAGCATCTTCTTGCCCAGTTGAAATGCCTGCATGGTCATTTTACACAAAATTAGAGAGAAGACATAAATTATGGACATGTTTAGAGTGATTTATAAACAATTATTTATTTATAATTTACAAAATATGAGATAAATATATGAGAAGAATTTTATCTCAGTTTATGTAAAAGTACTTATAAACACTTAGACATCGTAAATCCAAAAAAGTGAATGGAGGGAATAGATTTTAATGTTCTATTTGTTATAAAGCAAAGGGAGGCGAGAGAAATGAAAATTTTAATGAGTTTGATTAAAAAAAAAGAATTGGAGAAGTGGGTTGAAAGTTTTCAATTAATTTTTCTTACTCTTTTATTGCACATATTCTTTTTATTAAAATTTTATAATCCCCATTCTCCGTTTTTTTTAATTAAAATCGAACTAATTAACATTTTTGTTATGCTCCCCTTCGTTTCTTTTTCCCTCCTTGTTTCTCTTGTACCAAAGAGACCAAGGGTAATTTTAAAATGTTACGACAACTTTTTGAAAATGAAAAGCATTAAGCATTAACTAATTCTATAAGTTTTTCTTTAATATATGTGATTCAGTAAAAATGGCAATAGATAGAATATTTCGTCCGATCAGATGTAACATTTCCATTTAGAACTAAGGATAGGGTTAACACTTATTAATATTGTTTAAAAATTAACAAAGTTTCTGACTTTACTTTTATTAAACTTGTCCTTTAAATACACAATTTAGAAAGCATAAGTCATTATTGAATAAAGATAAGATGAGAAAATTGTAACAAGCATCTTATACGGCGGCCTACAGAAGGAAAAAACAATCCTTCTTCTTCAACTGCCTCATATATAAAAAAATTTCTCATATCTTAAAGTATTTTGTAGTGCATCCACCGTCCTAAAATATTTTTTGAAGTGGTACATCTAGCATCATAAAATAATATTTCAAGCTGTTGGATATACTACGAAATACTGGATGCACCTTAATCCAAAATTAAAATATTTGCAATTTCTATCCCGAGATTGCAAATATTTTTACCAAAATACCCTCAACTGTTGTGCGTCTTCCTCCGTCCCCCCCCCCCTTTATCGACTCCATCCCTCTCTCTGCCTTCTCCTCCATCCACCTACCCACCATCCTCCGTGGTCCTCCCATCACCGCCGTCGACCTGCGCACCCACTACCGCAGTTCTCTGTAAGCACAAAGATAAATGAAAAGTAAATAAGAGATAAAAAAGGGAAAGTAATTAATGAACTTACCTGCTTTTCCAGACTGCAAATTGCTTGACGATGCCTTTAACAAGAGATCGACTAGTCTCCTTGGCTTTCTGTTCAAATCAGATCGCTTTGAGAAGAAAAATTATTGGAGATCATAACAAAGATAGAGTTTAACAAAATGAGAGAAAACTTTAAAAGGATGAACCAAAACCGTAACGTACGTACCAGGAAAATAGAGCACTGATATAACATACACTACAAGAAAATGTAGAATTAGCAGCAGAACATTTCTAGCGGTTCAACAAAACCGCTAGAAATGCTAACATTACTAGCGGTTTTTAGAAAAACTGATGCAAATTACCGACGGTTTGACCATTGCCCGTACATTTCTAGCGGTTACCACCTAACCGCTAGAAATTTAGAGCTAGAAAATTTCCCGGGTTTTGGCGGGAACTTGGCGCCAAATTTGTAGCGTTTATTTTCTAGCGATTCAGGCCAATAAACCGCTAGACACTGAAAATTTCTAGCGGTTGATGCATGAACCGCTAGAAATATTTTTAATTGCCCGAGGAGTTTAGAAATTTCTAGCGGTTTGGTTCAAAACCGCTAGAAATTTCTAGCGGTTTTGGACCGAACCGCTAGAAATTCTGCCAATTCCCGAGGGACATGTGACCGTTGGGAATTTCTAGCGGTTCTGTCCAAAACCGCTAGAAATTTCTAGCGGTTTTGGACCGAACCGCTAGAAATTCTCGGTCTATATAAACCCCCACCCCCACTTTCACTTCTTCAATCGTTCTGGAAGCGAAGCTCTGCTGAATTTTCTCCACAAACATATTCGAGTTCTGATTCAGTTGCAGATCCTTATTTTCAGGTAAAAATAGTAATTTATTGATAAATAATTTTTATTTTATGTTTTATTTTATTTAATTTATTATGTTGTAGCTTATAAATAATTTTGCTTTTTATTTTATTTATAAATAATTACTATTTGTTGTTATTAGGATGACTCGTCGGCACGGGAAAGACCCAGTTAATCTTGAGAGAGCTGGACCCAGTGAGGTTCATCATGATGCTGGTGAGCCATTCCCCAACATTCATGACTCCGATCTCAGCGAGGAGGATATCCTCAGTTTTATGGAGCAGGATGATGTTGAGCGGACTGAGGAGGCTCATTTTACTAGGGATGAGCAACCCCATGCTGATGCTGATGCTGCTGACGACGAGGAGGAGGAGGAGCAGGATCAGGGGAATGAGTATCCCCAGGCTGCGCAGCGTCTTGCTCCGAGACGTCAGGCTGGTTATGAGGTGGAATTTGTCGGTAAGTATTTATTTAACTTTTTAAAATTTTGATCAGTATTTAATTTATATAGAAATTGTATTAATTTATTGATATATAATTTATTTCTTAATTAAATTTTACAGACACTGAGGGGAACAGGTCCTATCGGAGGCTGACAGCCAGAGAGCTGTCTATGATGACGAGTGGATGAGTGGTTGTGCCGCTCAATGAGTTGGGCCAACCGATGAAGAAAGGTGGCCAGTTGTACAACAAGTACGTGCGCCTCCTTGGTCAGCAGTGGACGCTGTTCCCTATCTACGTGCAGGACTGGAAGAAAATCACCTCAGACAAGAAGCAGCAAGGCTGGGAAATGATGAAGGTAATATAAAATTGTTATTTATAATTTTTTTTAATTTAAATAAATGATTATATATTTTGTTTTCAAATAATTTAATTGTTTGATTATAATTTTTTATTTATTTAATTTGTTTGTTATTTATAATATTTTTAAAAGTAGTTAAATGAATATATATATTTTTTATTTAAATTATTTAAAAGTAGTTAAATGAAAAAAATTTGTTATTGATTTCATTAATTTATTACTTATAATAATTTTAAATTTAGTTGAGTAAAAATATTTTTTCATTTAAATTACTTAATTGTTTAATTATTATTTGTTTTTGATTAATTTATATTTTATTTATAATATTTTTAAATTAGTTAAAAACTAATTATTTGTTTTTGATTATTGAAATTGCTTAATTATTTGTTTATAATTTGTTATTTAGTTAATTTATTATTTTAATCATAGAGTAAATTTATTCTGGGGGAGGAGTTGAGGGCTGACACGATCAAGAGGCTTGGAATGGCATGGAAGAATAGGAGGGCCGACCTGTGGAGGGAGAAGAAAGGTGACGGGACGAGGCCCCTCCAGGAGATACTGGCAGATGTACCTGGTGGAGTCCCGAACCAAGACTGGTCCAGTTACGTCTATTTTAGGATGACGGCTGACCAGATGGTATGATAATATTGTATTAATTATAATTTCTTTATTTTTTATCCGACTTGACTCATTTAATTTAATTTTTTACATTTTGCTTTAGGCTTTTCTAGGAGAAATGCTGGGAGCGTCAGGCATCAGACGATACGTCATAGGACTGGATCCAGGAGCTTTGCGATCACTTATGACGAGATTGTGAGTACTTGAAATAAATTTATTAAATATGTATATGTATTTAATTTGTAACTAATTATTTCTTTGATTTCATTTACAGAGGGAAAAGATACGGCAGGAGCGGGGATACACGGCCACTTATGGCGAGATGTGGCCGATGGTGTATAGACCTTGAGACGGGCGTGTGTCGGATGAGGTTGAGGAGATAGCGGTAAGTAATAAATTAAATATTAATATAATATCACAGTGTAGATATCATTATATTATAATTAACTTCTTTATATTAATTTTGGTAGGCACGGATGACTCAGGTCGATTCCGAGTTGCGTGAGTCTCAGGGGTCTGCCTTGGATCCCACCGCCTCACTTTTAGCTGGTCGTGGCCGGCCGCAGCACCCTGGTCGAGTTAGCGGGCTTGGACTTGGACCTACACCGACTAGGTTGCCCCGCTCAAGTGGCGCTGGCCCTTCATATACTGCCGGGAGCTCTCATGCGAGTGCGAAGCGGCCGGGTTCCTCATCCTCAGAGGAATTGCGAGAGGAGCTCAGACAAGAGTTCGAGGCCAGGATGGAGGCCAGGATCGTGGAGCGTGATCGTCAACTGCAGGAGCGTGATCGTCAGCTGCAGGAGCGTGATCGTCAGCTCCAGACGCAGCTTGACCAGCTCTTGGCAGCTGCTACGGCTCTGCGTCATATGGTGGTCATTATAGCTCTAAACATCTCGGTTCCTGAGATCCCCGGCCTACACCTACCACCAGTCCCGCCCCTACCCCCCATCCGCCAGTCCAGTCCCAGCAGGTTGAGCGGCCTGCCTACCCTCAGCCGGAGGATCCAGCAGAGGATGATCACGATGATGCTGCTTCTGCCCCTCACCCATGATTTATCTTGCTTTCATTGTATGGGATTTTATTAGAATTTTGATTTTACGGTTTTATATACTATTTAGATATTTATTTAAATTTTATATTTATTTGTTTACTTTATTTATTTATTTCTATAATTATATTTATGTCAAGTATTAATTAATATTGAAATATTTATTTATTTATTACAACATCAACATTACAATTTATTAAACACGTTAAACATGTTAATTAATCAAAATAATTCTATAATCATTTATTAATTTAATAAATATTTATTCTTGTAATGTTATTAATTTATTGTGCAGTATTTCTATTTAATATTTAAAAATAATATCAACTGAATTTTATTACATCGTGAAACTTTCTAGCGGTTTTATAAACCGCTAGAAACTTACCTCCTTTTCTAGCGGTTCATGAAAACCGCTAGAAAATTACGTAGTAATTTTCTAGCGGTTTTATAACTGCTAGAAATTTCAAAACCGTTGGAGACAAAATTCCCGTTAAACCGCTAGAAATTTCTATCGGTTTGTAACCGATATTTTGAATTTCTAGCGGTTAATAACCGCTGGAAAATGAAACTTTCCGTTAAAACCGCTACAAATTGTAACCGCTACAAAAAAATGACCGTTCCACCAGCCTCCTTTATAAGCTGAAGCACTCCAACTGAATTCTATTTTAACTTCTCTTTGAGCTTCCTGTGTCATATTTTCACGAAATTTGAGCATTATTAGTGATGGATAGGTCGTGGATCAACTTGTACCGGTCGACTCCGCAATACTTGGCTGGTCTAAACTATTTCTTGGATTTTGCTTTCGCCAATGCTGCCGTAAATGGTAAGATTCAGTGTCCCTGTCCTAAATGTAATTTCAAAAAGTGGCATCCCAAAGATATTGTTAGGGAATATTTAATCTTTAAGCCTTTTCCGCGAGAGTACGTATTTTGGCAACTACATGGGGAACGGCTAGATATGGGTGCTGAGTCAGTTCCAGTAGTTTCACGGATGGGAGTTCGAGTGGATGAAGCCGATGCCGTGAATGATGCTGTGCGTGATGCTTTTGGTGTTCACGAAAGCTCGAATCCCAATGAAGATGAAGTAGAGGGACCTCAACCGGAGTTTCTAAGAAACGAAACTGCTCGGGAATTTTTTGACCTCATGACCGAAGCTGACAAGCCTCTTTATTCTGGGTGCACAAAGTATTTGAAGTTGTCATTCTTGGTGAGGCTGTATCACATCAAATGCTTGTGCGGTATGACTGACAAGGCGATGTCCATGTTGCTGGAATTACTGGGAGATGCTTTCTCCCAAGCTGAATTCCCTCCATCTTTTTACGAAGCAAAAAAGATTATTAACAAGCTTGGCTTGAACTATAAGAAGATAGATGCATGCCCAAACGACTGTATGTTATACTGGGGAGATGATGCCAACAAAGAGATTTGTACGAGATGCAAGACATCACGCTATAAGTCGGTACGGAAGGGCAAGAAGCAAAAGAAGAAACCGGCCAAAATTCTCAGGTACAAATTATTACAGCGTGTTACTTGTTCCGTCTCTAAATATTCGATATTTGAAATTCTTAAAACAATTGATTATGTCATCAATTTTTTTAAATTGAGTCGATATTTAGTATTTAAATATTCGGTATTTTAAATTTTTAATATATTATTTTCTTAGATACTTTCCTTTGAAACCACGGTTGCAAAGAATGTATATGTCATCAAAAATGGCTCAGCATATGAGGTGGCACGCGACTGAGGAAAATCTAGATGGTAGGTTAAGGCACCCACGAGACTCGGAGGCATGGAAAGCATTTGATGCGAAATTTCCAGACTTTGCCAATGATCCTAGAAATGTACGTCTTGCATTGGCAACCGATGGTTTCAATCCCTTCGGAAACATGAGCACAAGTTACAGTATCTGGCCGGTGGTGTTAATTCCATACAATCTACCACCTTGGATGTGCATGAAGCAGAGCTCCTTTTTGATTTCCATGATCATTCCTGGCAAGAAAGCACCAGGAAATGATATTGACGTATACCTGCAACCGTTGATACACGAATTGATCGACCTATGGACGAATGGTGTTGAGGCATATGACTCACATGACAAGCAACTATTCAATCTCCGTGCAGCCTTGATGTGGACAATAAGTGATTTTCCCGGTTTGGGAACTTTGTCTGGCTGGAATGTGCATACTGGGTTGGCCTGTCCTGAGTGCAATTTTGATTCTGTGCCATGTCGCCTTCCACACAGTCGCAAGTGGTGCTTCATAGGACATCGACGGTTCCTTGATTCCAAGCACAGACTTAGATTGCAACGGATTCACTTTGATGGGAAACAGGAGAAGAGAGATCCTCCTGTTACTTTGTCTGGTATGGATATTTTGCGGCAGTTAGAAGATGTTCATGTCGAGTTTGGTAAGAGTGTGGATCCCGAACGATTGGGACGACGATCTCGTGGGACATCTGATACGCAACCTATGCAATGGCAGAAGAGAAGCATATTTTTCACTCTTCCTTATTGGGAATCTAATTTGCTACGACACAGTTTGGATGTTATGCACATTGAAAAAAATGTGTGCGATAATGTGCTATATACGTTGCTCAATGAAGCTGGAAAGTCCAAAGACCATCTCGCAGCTAGAAAAGATTTACGGGCCTGGGGAATTCGTGAAAAGGCTTGGCCTGATGAAAACGACAAGTTTCAGCCAGCTAAATTCACCTTGACAAAGCATAACAAGGATATCTTCCTCTCGACGTTGAAGAACATAAAAGTACCAGATGGATATTCTAGCAACATCTCAAGGTGTATCGATCTGCAGGCTCGAAAGGTTACTGGGTTGAAAAGTCATGACTCTCATGTTCTTATGCAACAGTTACTTCTATTGGCCTTGAAAAACACACTTCCTTCTGATGTATCAGTGGTTTTGGTAGAATTATGTTCATTTTTCAAGAAGTTGTGTGCGAAGGTCTTGGTAGCGGAAGAGCTTGATCAGCTGCAAAATAAAATTATTCTTACACTTTGTCACTTGGAGATGATATTTCCTCCATCATTCTTTACTGTTATGGTTCACTTGACTGTCCACCTTGTTCGAGAAGCAAAGGTTGCTGGCCCAGTTCACTATCGATGGATGTACCCTATAGAGAGGTACTAGATTATCTTTTATTCCCGCCTCTTTAAATTTCACATTGTTCTTTCATTTACTCGTAATTATTAATGCAATTTTAACTTACAGGTACTTGGGAAAATTAAAATCATATGTTAGGAATAAGGCATGGCCTGAGGGGTCAATAGCAGAAGGTTATTCCGGAGATGAGGTCCTAACTTTCTGTTCGAGGTACTTTGATGACATGGAGACATCTTTTAACCGCCCGCGTCGCGTAGATGATTCTCCTCCTGGTCCTTCCACGTCAACTTTATTTCCTCCTGTTGGGAAACCAGTTGGAGGATATGAATTCTTCAGACTCACTCCTACAGAGAAACTCCAGGCACACAGACACGTTTTGATAAATTGCAGCCAAGTTGAACCCTTCATGCAGTAAGTATATATTGTTAGAAACAATCTCACCCAAGAGGGGGGTGAATTGGGTGAGTTACAAAAATTTAAAACTAAAAGCGTGCAAGTATTGAATAAAAACAAAGAGTCAGAGTAAGGAGAATTTTAACCGCAGAGAGGAGACACAAGATTTATACTGGTTCGGTCTAATCCACGTGACCTACTTCCAGTCCCCAGAACACCTCTGAGTATTTCACTATCTTCCAAGATCGACAGGGCTCTTGGTGCCTCGGTACAGTAATTGAATCGCTCAATCACTCCCCCTTACTCCCGTAAGGATACAACCCCTCTCAAGAGTCCACACTCTTGAGTGTCTCTCAAGTTTTTAATAAGAGTAGTAAAATGGCTCTCTTACAGAGTGAATTCAATGATAAACACTGATGCTCAGTAGTAATGTGAAGAACAGAGTATTGAATGCGTAACTAAATGATCGCAGGTGGTAGTTCCGGTATTCAATCTCTTCATTAATGCCTCTTCGCGCCTTTTATAGTTGATATCGTTAAATAGCCGTTAGACGGAAGGGCTTCTAGCCATTGTGACTTCATTTGCGTGTTTCACTGGTTTCAACGGCTCCGCCATTAATGCGTCTGAGTTTCTGACACTGTAGGTCGCAGTCTACGTAATCCCGTTGAAGAGCCGTTGCACTCATTTTCATTAATCTGCATATTTCAAACTTAGAACAAGTGAGAGTTTTGTGGTGAGTGCTTTAATCTTGAATACAGAAAGAAAGCTAATTTATCATTCAAGGATTTGTGACGAAATCATTTATCAGTAAGAAGAACAGAGTGTCATTCCGGTTTAGTTTGATCGAAAAGATGATCGATTACTTGATGATAGATCAAGTTATCGATAAACGGAATGAAGACTTTTCGAAATAGATCACCAAAATTATCGATCAAGTGTTGGATCATTGACTCCAAGAATTATCATAGAAAGAGGAAATCATTGCATGATCGAACAAGTGATCGATCATATAATTGATTGAACAGATTATCGATAATTTAAATGTTATTGAAATGAAGCTTCAGTCATTGATGATCGAACATCTTATCGATAAATATATGATGGATAATATTATCGATAAAACATGGTTATGTAAATAATCAAAGAAAGACACAGGCTATTTGGAATGATCGAACAGTTGATCGATCTTTCACTATTCGAACAAGTGATCGATAATAGTGAAGAAAGAAGTTTAATCCTGTAAGGTAAAGGAAATGATTATCGATCACGTTTTGTGAAAAACATGAATTCCGGGGAATTGAATGATCGATCATATTATCGAAAAACCAGTGATCGATGACTTGATCGAAAATTAGTTCACCATAACTTAATGCAAATATGTCAATTCTCAGACTCTTTATCGATCACGTTATGTGAAAACTTATTTAAGCAAACAAGTTAAAGTTATCGATAATGTTATCGATAATTTAGCTGTAGCAAAACTGAGTAAGAGTAAAAAAAGGACATTGATTATCGATCATGTGATCGATAATTTTGTGATCAATAAAATTATCGATCTATCAGTGAATTTGATCACCTGTATTCAGAGAGTTAGAGCATAAAGTTCGAGCACGTAATCGATAAACAAATGATCGAAAATATGATCGATAAATTTGTAACAGAACTAATGTGCAGAACAAGTAGATAGTGTTACCTTTTATCGAAGTCGTTATTGATGACTGATTTATCGATAACTTGATCGATAAATACACTTCAGATTTGGGTCTCTTATCAGTAACTCGATTGTTTACCTGATATTATCGATCAGCTTATCGGTAATTTACCATACTCTTATGTGATTTTTACGTTAGTGATTATCGATCACTTTATCGATAAATTATTCATCGAATAGTTCTTCGATCAAAAAGACTACTATAGACCTGATTTACACTTGATCATTTATCTGAAACCTTAGCGATAACTGATTGCTCGATCAGTTGATCGATCAAAATACTTAACCCTGATATTCTGACTTGTTATCATCAAAACTATAATCCTAACATATATATCATATAAGCTCACTAGCTTTTACACTTTATATTTGTTTCTTACTGACTCTTCTAACAAATTACACTTTACTATAGTGAGTTTAGGAGTTATCTCCGGCGTTAGCTACGGGGCCGTGCGCGTTCTGCTGACATTGATAAAAGAGTCCACAAAGAGTTTCCCAGTTGGTTTACACGTCGAATACGTAATGACAACAGCCCATACACAGATGAATTCAAAGCTCTTTCTCTCGGTCCGTTAGACCATGCACGAAGGTTTACCGCGTACAATGTCAACGGCTTCAAGTTCTGTACGGTTGGACGTGATCAGGGATTGCTCACACAAAACTCTGGAGTTTGCGGGACATTCGGAACGAGATGTTATGCTAGCAGTAGTGATGGCGATATGCGCTTTGGAGGCGTCACTTACTATGGAAAGCTAATTGACATTATTGAGTTGAGTTACTAGCTTTTCACCGTGACACTGTTCAAGTGCTCCTGGGCAAATACGACAACTTTACGGGGACTCGCTACTGACCATTTGGGCATCACCTCAGTTAATTTCTCTAGACTTATTCATACGGGGGCATCTGAAGATGATGAGCCATATATCCTTGCTTCTGAGGCACACCAAATTTACTATGTCGAGGACGAGAAACATAAAGACTGGAATATGGTCGTTCACCTCAAGCCACGGGATCTTTATGATATGGGTGATGGTGACATTATTTACGACAGTGAACCCTTCCAACCCTCGAATTTTGAAGACTTCTTTCCTCAAGGAGATGATAATTTGCCAATTATCAGGTACACGTCTTTTCTTAAATTATTTAAATAATTAACTACTAATTACTAATTTTTTCCAAATACATTATAAATTTAACAAATTTTTTTAAAATGTGTCCTTTCAGGTCGAATGATGATGGAGAATAGCAGCATCCAAAATAAATTATTAAAAAAATTTTCCGTCCATAAATATATATGTATAAATTAAAATTCGTACAGTTTTTTTAAAAATAAAAAAATTTTAATTTGTAGCGGTTAAATAACCGCTACAAATTTATTTTACAAAATTATAATTTGTAGCGGTTATTAACCGCTACAAATACATATCTATAAATTAAAATTCATTCAGATATTTAAAAATAAAAAAATTAAATTTGTAGCGGTTATTAACTGCTACAAATATATATCTATAAATTAAAATTCGTTCACATATTTAAAAATAAAAAAATTAAATTTGTAGCGGTTATTAACCGCTACAAATATATATCTATAAATTAAAATTCGTTCAGCTTTTTAAAAATAAAAAAAATTAATTTGTAGCGGTTAATAACCGCTACAAAATACTAGCGGTTATATATACGTTAGAAAATGAATAACAGCTACAAAATGCAAAAAAACACTATAAAATAACCGCTACAAATGTGTCGCTGATCTTTATAAATACCATATCTTCTCTACATTTATTTGCTCCATCTCTTTTCTTTCCTCTCCTATTCTTCTTCATAATTCTCTCTTTTTTTCTTACTATCTCATATGGTGGTTTCTTTCTCCTTACTGTATGGTAAGTGAATTTTATTTTATAATTCATTGTATCTTTTATTTGTTTTTATTTAAAATTTACTAACATATTTATTTCTCCTTTTCTTTCAGATTTTTCTTCTCCACACTTGTCATGCCCTCCTCAACTGATTCAAATACTCCTCAACCTAACACTATAGGTTCAATATTACAAAATATATCATCTTCAATTCAACTATCTTATTAAATATTCAATTAAATTATCTTATTAAATTAAATTCACTTCTTTTGACACATTCATAATTTAATTACATATTGTTTATTACAAAATTTAAATATATAAAATGTAACATATAACTAATTATACAAATTAACAAAAATTCTTCAACATAATTTATTTAATGGTTTTTAAAATTATTATATGAAAAACCAAAAAAAATTTTTTCTGGCATGGTAAACATTTCTAGCGGTTACGCACCGCTAGAAATATTTCGTCAAATTTAAATTTTGCGCCAAAATTTCTAGCGGTTCAAACCGCTAGAAAATTTTTTGCCGCCATTCCAGAAATTTAATTGGCGGGAAAATTTAATTTTCCAAAAATTTCTAGCAGTTCTATAACCGCTAAAAATTTCCGCGCACTACTGAAATTATTTATTTCCCGGCAAAATTGATTTGGTTTAGCATGTTTCTAGCGGTTATAAAACCGCTAGAAATTTTATTCCGGGCACATTTTCTAGCGGTTTCATAACCGCTATAAATGTTTTTCCTTTATATATTTTCTAGCGGTTATAAACTGCTAGAAATTTTCTAGCGTGTTGACCATAATGTGTAGCGGTTGCCATAACCGCTAGAAATTTTTTCTTGTGCCTGTTTTTCTAGCGGTTTTTGTTAACCGCTACAAATGTTATTTGTTGCGGTTAAAACCGCTAGAAATGTATCACTCTAACCGCTACAATTGACATATTTTTTTTGTAGTGATAGCACACCGAGCACTGGGAAATTATGAGACCTCGGTGATGGAAGAGTAAATGAAAGGATAAGGATATGAGATTTCAGGTCGTCTTAGATATCCGGTCCCCTCCAAGTCAACTCTACAAGTCTTCCGATATTATTATTCTTATCATCGATTTGTGATTAAGTAGAAGTAAATGTGTTGGCCCAATAAAAATGTTTCTTTATGCCTTTTAGATATTTTAGTATTAAAATATCTTTTTCTCCTCCCAGATTGTCAAAAAGAAGGGCATTCTCCGTTAACATCATGTTTGCTATCTCAATCAATATTATTGATTATGAATTTTTTTTTCACTAACTTTACACAAAAGAACATCTTCTATCTGTATCCTCCCGGTCGGAACCGGAACCTCATATATATATATATATATAATATAAATATTGAATGGCAAATTATTGAAATTTAAATACAAATTTTGATGCATAATAAATATATAGAGTCATTTCTCTTTAAATGATATCAAATGTATTTGGTAATGGATTGTGTCTTTCCCACAAGAAAGCCCGTTTAATTTCTGGTTTCGTTCTTTAAAATTATAGAAGCTGATGAAAAGCAATCAAAAGGGAGAGAAAAGTGAGATACCGACTCCCAATTGAAAAAGTTATTTCAACCTTTAATACAGGAAATTTAAGTAACAAGCCAAAAAATATGGTTAAATAATAATTCAACTATATATTTAAATTTTAACGTTGAGCTCTCAACATTTATTGTTCAAGTATCATAAATAAGATTATGAAAAACGTGTTATGGAAAAGAAACCAAATATCATAAAATTTGAATAAATTCAATTTAACTGATGAAAAATGTAGTCATTATAAACTATGATGAATGGTACTTATTGTTTAAAACATTAAAAAAAAATTGCTTGTGATGTATATTACATTCATTTCACATTGGTATTGTTAGTGACAATCATCAATACTAAAATAGGAAGCGGCTTTCCTCCTCTACCCTTACCACCCACTTCTCTTCCTCTATCCAAAACCATGTCATTTTGAATGTTAAAATAAAGGCTCACTATTTTTTTTTTCCAAATCAACTTTCTTTGGTTTTCTATCAAATTGAAGAAATTTTTTTTTACTGAAAAGTAATAAAGACAGTTGAATAATTAGATATTTTTATTTGATATATATGAATCTGGGAGGATTGGGAAAAAATCCCCAACAAAAAAAAATTATTAGTGAAAAGGACCTAGATCAGAATATAAATATGAAATTTGGGAAGGATTTTACCGTGGATTCATGCTTTTGTGATAGACTTAATACACACTGGAATTTCAATCCCACAACCACAAGTCTCAAATAGGGTATGAATAATATACTCTCTCTTGTCTCTGCTTCATATTTCTATCAAGTAAGGAGTAATAATAACTAATTAACTGAACATAAAACGATTTTTAAAATAAATTCATAAAATTAATTTAAATTATTTTTTTATTTATGTATTATAAATAGGCGAAGGATAATAAAAATAAATAAATTTGCGTAAAGGCAAGCGATTTGCTTAGCTAGAGGCTCATCCCCATTTAATTAAACTAAAACTAAATTTATCAAAATATCCTAATTAAAGCTTTCTCTCCCAATATTCAAAATCAAACTATGAAAGATCAGTAGGGTGTTGATGGGCGCTCAATTTTCTTTTCTGTTTATATTTTGATCCTATTCGCAATTCACAAATGAAGAAAAGTTATGCTTATCTCTACAGACCAAGAATGTAAATTACATATATATAGGCACTATTAATTAATTTAACCACTTTATTAATTAATTGTGGCCTACATCTGTTCTTGTAAAACCACTATCTATGTTGGCAAAACAAAAACAAAAGTGAAACTGCTATCAACAGTATAGGGGAGGTTTCAGCGGTTTTGCTCTTACACACACAAAAGGTGGACTTGAAATAATAAAATTGATGTGCATGCTATTTATTTATTTATTTATTTTTGTTGAGATTTAAGGTCAATGGGGAGTATAGTTCAGCGATAATAATATCTAATATCTCCCCAGAATGTTAAGAACAAAGGCTACATTGTATGTATTTTATCTTATTTCACTTGCACACCTCGTCTTTTTATGTTTTTCTTTAACTATCCGATGACAGTTGTAGTAAGATCAGATCAGCAAGCAGCATTAGATGAAGAAGATGAAGAGGAACAACTATGTTCTCTCACACAAGACTCTGCAGAAGCAACAACAGTATATATGATTGCACAAGAATGACTCTGTGCTCTAAATATGGTAGCTTTTCTTAATTGAAAATCATTACCAATCACAGAAATGGATCATCCATCAAATATAAGGCCAAATTTATGCATAAATCTGAGAGTTCAAAATCTCTCCTGCTGTTATTTGTTTGAACATTGGCAAGTCATGGTCTGTATCATATGCATTATGGCCTGCTCTGAATTCTATAGTTTTCTCAGAAACAGAAAGAAATAACAAAAGCTCAAATCAAACATGCACTTAAATGCCAAAGGGTCTATCCTTGGGACTAATTATTTCTCTAAACTCTGCTATCTCAGTAATCAGTTTCTTGCGATCTTCCAAGAGACGCAACAAATGAGAATCAATTGCTTCAAACTTAGTTTGTGACTCCTCCAACTGTTTTCGTGACACTGCAACTTGTTCCAAGGCAATGTCACACGTCTTAAGCTCGGTCTCCTCCACCTGAATTTCCTCTTCAGCCGCCAAGACATCAGACATGTTAGCACCGAAAACTCTAGACCAAACTGAATCAACCCACTCTTTGTTGAACCCCAAGTAAGGTTGCATCAAATAAGTTAGCCTCCAAAGTTGACTTCTCTGAACTTGTGATGCTATAAGGACTCTTGGTAGCTATAGCACCACAAAAATATCTACCAGCATTCTGTAGGACCAAGCTATCATACGTTGGGAAAGATGTTCCTGAGGAAGCACTAGTTGAAGATATCTTCCCAGTGCCTGAGCAAGTAAAGCCGCTTCACCATCTTTCAGCTCCACAAGTTTTGAAAATTTCACAAATCCCCGATCTAGGAGATGAAGTTAGAAAGTATAATGGTTCAAAAAGAAAAGACATATACTCATGATGTAAAGAAAGAAACTTGCGATGATAGAGAAAAAGGATAACTTAGGGAAGGATCGCTATTATAGGCTTCCCTGGTTCAGCTTCCTCTTGAACACTTGAGTGATCCCCTGTTTCTTTATAATTCTGGATTACAGCAAGAGATAGAGCTAAGTATTTCACCAAAAGGAACTTCATTTAGTTCATGCATGTTTTTGTTCAATATTCAATCTATAAGTTTAAAATGAACTTGCTATCATGTTGGAAATAGCCAAACCATCAATAAATTTACATGTAGAGATGTCATTCTCAATTCTGGTTTGGCTATTGAGCCTTTCAGCGCTTGTCTCTTTATTGCTGAATTAGCACCCTTGGCTTAAATTTCCTTTACTGTTTCCTCCTTACTCTACAACATCAAAAGATAAAATTTATTTATGAAATATTTTCTCTTTTATTGAAGTGCATATAACAAATTTGACTCTTTTAATAAACACTGTTATTTCTAATGTTCCCCCCAAAATCTTCCCTAACTTTAAATTTTCGAATGGGTTGGTAAAGTGATCATTGTCGCTTTATCAATTGTAGCAGCTTTGTCAATCAAATATTTTAATGACTCACAAGAAAAAGATGTAGTCATATGGCATATTTCTATATTCTATTTGGTGTATTCTGTTTGAAAATCATTGTTGTTTTTGCCACTATTACAGTCCATCAGTTTACATATAACTCCTTAAAATGAGATGGTGTTGGTACCATAGATGATGCAACTTCTTCAACACTTGTCTTCGTTGCTTCCTTCGGGCTCTAACCAACATCATAGTCAGTAAGTTAGTGTAGAAATCAAATTTATGAATAGTTTAAATTTATGAGCAAAAGAAAATACCAAAAGATATTATAATTTTTTTCTTCTTTTCATGATTAGTCTACTATACATATCTCTGCAAAGAATTGCAAACCACTTGTTGCTGCTTCATTTTCTGAACCTCCATTTTCGAGCTTTTCTTGGATTTGAATAGTTTCTGCAGTAGAATTTTCAATCTTATATTACTATTCATAAAAATCGCTAGTAATTATTAAAGTGACTTTCCTAGATTTATACCTTGATAGTTGGGACAATCATCCACTTCACGATCTTCCAGAGACTTAAAATCAATTGCCTTATGAATATTAATAAAAGCCTCAGAAGTTTTCTAAATTTTACCACTAAATAGCTTTGGAGATACTTCTTCCAGTTTTGCCATCTTCTTGCATATCATTTTGTTTGTGTACAAATGTTTGCTCTAGCTTATCGACGATGTCAACTTAAGTTGTCACATTCTGGTATCCATGAATGGGACAATTGTGGGAGGCTTTTTATTATTGAGACACAGTAGATTGCTCGTAGCTTTTTACATGCTTTGATGTTTACCTTGCAAAGATTGTGGAGGCTCAAAATATGTTTGGGACCCTTCCAAGTATGCTTTAACTCAGATTTTTCAACCGGTAGTACTCCTCCGATCCTTAATATAGGACCTAATTATTTATTAATTTTTTCTAAATTACTCCTATGGATACTCCATCAAGTATAATCAAGTTAAAAAGGAAAAGAGTGTATTAAGAAAGATGATTACGGTATTTGAGGGAAAACATACCACACTTCTTATAATTAATTAACTTACTTAACTTCCTTAATCTAATCAAATTAGTTAAATGGATCTTATATTAAGGACTAGAGGAGTATATATAAATCCTCAAATATTTAACTGTGGAAGATGCTGAATAGAGGGTAAAGAGGAGAAGAACCAGACTATAAGAAGAAGTTGGAGGATGCATTTGAAAAGTGATGCTCTGCTAACATAATTTCCTCCAACTCTTCGCATTCTCTCCCCTTCAAACATGGTTGGCTTCTGGTCATAGTCGCAGCGGACATACACTTCAATTTTCTACAATTAATCACATATAAGTCCCTAAGATTTTCAAAGATGATGAAAGTGGGACCCGCCCATATACAGATGTGAATTAACTGAATCGTTCGAAAACAAGTATTTTACTAGTATTTACCATATCAATCAAGCTTTCTATGACAAAAATTATTTAATAATTCAGTTGTAATTATTTAAATAATTTTAAGTATATGTAGTTGTGTTAATGGAATGATTTAATAGCATGATATGCAGTGGAAAAAAAAAAGGTCGTTAAAATAAATCCAAATTAATTAATTAATTAAGATAAGATGCGATACTAGTACTCAAATATCCAAGCATTGTTAGCCAAAACAAGTGCAGTATCCTCATGAGTTACTTTCAAACTGATGATTAGCCGTTTCATACTCCAATAAAATTGTGTACTATAAATCTGAAAATATTCTTCTTAAATATTCATTACCGTACGCTAAATATAAACAATCAAGAAATTAAATAGCAATTGCTAACAAGTAAAGAAGAATAACCTTTAAAACAAATCATAAGTCATACAAAAGGTTTTGGGTTCAGCTATTGATGACAACACTGTTAAAATTGGAGGAACAAAATTTTATTTCGAAACATTAAATTTAATTACTTCTGATAGATGTAGATGCTTTCCTAAAAATTGATAAGGTTACTTACATTTAGTTGCTAATCTCATTTACACTCATCACTACAATAAGAAAGATTCTGATCAGTAGATTAATGTGGAAACAACAAATGGCCCTGAAAGTAGTCACGCATAGATTCTTGGGAAAATATTATTTAAGTACCATAATATTGGGAAAATGTCATTTAAGTCCCATATTATGGATTTAATTCGTAATAAGTCTCAAAATATTCTGAAATTTGTTTTTAGTTCTCCTACCCCTAAATGAAAATAAGTTTAAAAGTAAAATGTCTATTTTGCCTATCAAAATTTTAGCAAGAAGAAGGGTTGATTGAGGTTTTTGACAACAATATATATAAGAATTTACAACAAAAAGTAGGAAAATAACAATTTATTTTCCTCTTCCAGTTGTTATTTTCCTAATTTTTGTTGTAAATTTCCATATATGCAGTTGCTAATTTCTATTGCGTTGTAAATTCACATATGTAGGGTTGTTAATCTTCTATTATTTGTTATAAATTTTTTTATTTCCAGTTTTTATTTTTTAATTATTTGTTAAAAATTATCATCTGTAGAGTTGTTAATATTTTATTATTTTTTGCAAATTTCCTTTCATTTTCTTTATTTTAACTTTGAAGGTATTTACAGATATTATCAAGGAAGAGATGTTTTCAATCAATTAATGAAATTTATTTTTTGAAAATATTATCAGAAAAAAATCTTATATTAAGAATTGAAAGTAGTATAAACCAAACATTGAGCTCAATGAAAAATAAAAATAAAATTAAACAAACTCCTGATAACTAGAAAACATAAATTTTGGCTATATTGGGTTTGGCGTTCAAAGCAGATTATTTTTAACAGGCACGTTTGGACAATTTTTTTACCTGTTTGGAGCAGTTTTGGCCCATTTGACTTATGGGCCTAAAACAACTTAAATCGTGCTATTAGTAAAAGCATCTCATGTCCTACTTTTGCCTCTTCAACCGTGTTTAATAACTTGGAGGAGAGAAAGCTTTGACTGTTTTTGTCCGTATTTATAGGGTCGCTTATTCATGCTAACAAAGTGACAATGTGATACGAAATTAGCACTGTCTATTTAAGTTATTTTCTATTTTTTTTTAATTTTTTCAAAGCTAGGACTAGGGTTGTTCATGAGACGGGACAAGGACGACCCCGTCACAGTCCCGTCCCCTCTCAATAGCGTCCCATCCCAATTGGGACGCAACTCGGACGTCCCATCTCTTTTTTTGTAATTTTTTAAATCTTTTTAATTTGAAAACTAACTATACAAAAATGTAAAAAATTATAATAAAAACTATGTGAGGAAAATAGATAAAAATGACAAAATACTAACAAAGAAAAATATTTTTTGTAATCATGAGAGACAAAAAATAAATAAACCTAAAATATTTACTACAAAGAATATCATGTAACTCATACAAAAACAACTTATAAACAAATAAAAAATAACAATTGATAAATATCATTACCAAAATACTATTACAGTGGTAAATAAAATAAATATATAACAACTAAAAATAAAAATATTATATTGGGACTGCATCACGTCCCGTCCCGCTTTCGTCCAGTTCCAAAAGCTTTCCGGACAGGACTCTCCCGTCCCAAAATGACTGGGACAGGGACGGGACACTAAGATGGGACACAGTTGAACACCCCTAGGTAGGACATTATATATTTATGATGCATATATATTTAATAAAATTTATCTTCAGTTATTTTACAACTATATTTTATTATTTCAATTGTAATTTGAACAACTCTATGTTTACAAACTTGCTTATTTAAAAAATAGCTAGGTCTCACCTTTAAGAAATTTAGTATTTCTCTGGTTTTTATTATAAGTGATAAATAACTAATTTGTTGATAATAAAAAATTATTTAAAATTAATTAAAAGTAATAAATAAGTTATAAATATATTTTTAATTTTAAATATACTCTTATAATAAATAAGAAAAGATATAAAAGAACATGCATGGGAAAATGTAATTAGAGAGTATGGCAGAAAAGAGATAATACATTATTTACATATATTATTTAATATTATGCTCTTTTTGGTCAATTTATAGCAAAACTTATTTTTCAATAATGATCCAAACAATTTTACTTACAAACTGATTTATTTATAAAATTTAATCCAAATATAAATTACATTATCAAATCTAATTTTTACTTAAGCTAACTTTTTTAAAAGTTAAATTAAAAATAAAGTTCCAATTCAAACGGGCACATATTTCATAATATATCATATTTTGTTTAAATCATTCATTTTTCAACCTAATATTTCTAACTAACTATAAAATTTCCTAACTAATTAACTAATTAAACTCCCTTAATGAATAACTTTTATTGGGGATAATTTTGATATTTTATAAGAAATCATTAATTTTAGTTAACTTCGTTAATTTATTTAAATTTATTATTATGTGCTTGTAATAACGATGGGATGGAGTAACAAAAAATCCAAACATGAAATGAAAATAAACTGAAGGCATTGAAACTTGCATCGGATGGTTAACAAATTAGATAGTGACAAGGTGATGACCATAAATATGGACAAATCCATATTAAAATTGAACGATTTAGACGTAATATTATTTTACATTTATGTTTTTGATAGCTTGCAATTTTGATAAATACAGAATTTAAAATAAAAATAATTTCTGAACTATAACCGTTTTAAAAAATACCTTTATGAATTAAAATTTAAAATTTGAACATTTCAAAGTATATTTTAGAAAAAATAGATGAAAAGTCATTTTTTATTTTAACGATGAGAATGACTTAAATCAAATTACCGATATTTTGTAGGTATGAAACTTGGTGAGCACTCTACATTTATTTTTCATTATTTTTGAATTAAATTTAATTAATTAAAATATCCATTTGTTATATTTTTAGTTTTCAAATTAAGATAACATTTTTGTAAAAAAAAAATATAATAAAATTATTCGTATTTTATATTTTCACCTATCAAAATAATAAAAATTAAAATAAAATAAATTTAGACCATGATTTTAACTTTCAGATGAAAGATAGCCACCAAATTTCTCGGGGAAAAAAATTAATAGTAGCTGCTTATAATTTCATATAATTTTTAATCAATTCTCGTAATCTTTATTTTATTAGGTGTTTACAAGGGCGTGTTTGGTACGCTAAAAATCTACCAATGAAAATGTTAAAATTTAAATTTTTCTTGGACGAGGGCTGTTTGGTGGTGCCATTTTAATTTTCCACCAAGTCAAGATTTTGCCTTACACCATTAAAAATTGGATCCCATCAAAATTGGCGGGAACCAATTTGCATCAAAGCATGTGAATGGGAAGATGTTAAAGACAATGATGCCCTTGAAAATGTTAATAATTAGGGTGTATCGGGCGACATTGATCAAATCTTTCCATGCTTATGTCTGTTTTGTAAAACAGAAGAGAATGTAAGATGTATTCTTGTCTGGTTTATGAAAATAGACAAAAGGTCAGACTATTCTTCTGTGTTTTGAAAACCAGACAAGAATGAGAATGGTCTCTTATTCTCCTCTGGTTGTTTAAAACAGAGGAAAAGTTTTTTTTTAAAAAAAATTCCTCCCCATTAAGGTATTTTGATCGTTCACTCCTTCTTCCTCCCTCATTGCTGGGTGATCTAGCTCAGTTTTCCCTCACTGCCGTGACACAACCCAGCTTCTTTCACATTCAACTCCAGCCGCCGTTGACTCCTCCTTCACTCGTAACTGTAGTAACCCAGCTTTGTGGAGATCTGCATCATTTTGTTAACTTGATCTGCTGTCGTCGTCGAGTGTCCATCTGCCCGCAGTCCAGCGTCACCATCGTTCAACCCAGTTTTTTGGTTGAGTGTTGGGAGCGACGACAAGTGGAGTGCGGCAACCGAACATCATCGTTGGGTGCCCCACGATCAACAATGTCAGGGGCGGAACTGAGGTTTGGGAGTGTCGAATCATAGGCAATGCGGGGTTAATCATGGATCAGAGGGTCGATATGCAAGCGTTACAAATTTGATTATGATGGTCCGGCACCTTATGAGCTTTGCAATGCAAAATTGATGATGTCGGATGGGAGCCAGATCCAAAGGTGGGGATCACTGGGTCATCGATGAACTTGGAAATTGCAGTGAATGAAATAAAGGTATTAGGATTTGGCTTCATGGGAGGTATGGTAGTGGTCGTAAATTTTGTATCCTCATCTTGCTTGTTGCTATTAATTAATAAAGGACTGAAAGGATGGCAATCTTAGAAATAGAGGACTGGGGTTGTGATTTTGACAGACCTATGTTTCAATTTGATCGGAGCTATGATTTCTTTATCTCGTGATTTTTGCTATTGGATAGATTATCGATGAACAATTGAACTATCTGGTATCTTTTGAACTAAGGCTTTTTTAATTCAAAGAGTGCTTTATTTGTTTTATTAGTTGGTTTGATTGAAGAAGAATCGGTGCCATGGTATTATCCTCTAGAATCTGTCATTATTTATGCTATAATTCAATTTTTGTTAACCATATATATTGTTAACCTAGGGTGCTAATAAATAATGATTTCTGTTTGGTATTTGCTTGTCAAATAAAATGTTTCTTTTTTGAAATAAACAATCATACTCAGGATTAATCAATTAATTGCATTATTTCACAAGCATTCTGAACTTGATTGCTAGACAGTGTTTTGCTGCATTATTTGCTTTTTGATGATGGATGATGGTTTTGTTAATGATGGTTTCGTCAGGGAGAGGTTCAAGCAACTCCAACAAGAGCAGGAGAAGAAAGGGTGTATAGAGTTTTGCAATTCCTAATTTGAAG
Source organism: Neltuma alba (assembly GCF_004799145.2). Taxonomy (NCBI): domain Eukaryota; kingdom Viridiplantae; phylum Streptophyta; class Magnoliopsida; order Fabales; family Fabaceae; genus Neltuma; species Neltuma alba. Next base: position 184,443 of record NW_021632830.1, on the reverse strand, counting down.
TTGGTTGCATTTGTTGGTTTTAGTTAATTATATTGGTTCGTGTAGGATATGCCCTTTTTGTCAGTTCACATCATAAATTCCTAATACTTTTGATGTGAAAAGGCTGGGAGGCTGCAAGTTTATTTATGATGTAATGGTTTTAGTTTGTTCATACTTGATACGAATTTTACAAGAACCACTATCTTAATAACCATTTGAAGAGTTCGTTCACTTACAAATTTTGAGCCTTTCAAAGTCAAGACTTTATTAAGAAGTTTACATTCATAAACATGAAGTCTTACTGATTGATAGAGTCATAGAGACCTTGCAAGCATGGCAAACCCATTCTTGATTTACTTGTGGCTTCTTGACGTAGGACTTTGTTCTGTTTAAGATAAAATGCAATGGAAGGTAATGTTTCAGTTACCATGACAAACCTACTACGCTTGTGGCTACTTGATGTGGGACCTATTTTGTGTTTCCTTGTGTAAATTTTTTAGTATGCTTCAGTCGCCATGCTTCCTTGTTCTCACTGTTTTGAAGCCACATTTTGAATCTCACTTGCTTTAGCCATATACGTTATATACCTCTCAACATTTTAGCATGAATAAGAAATTCTTCTGATATATACCTCATACTTTATAAATTTTAAGAGAAAGGAAATTTGTAATGGCATAAATTTGATTGGGTGATTGAATGGATTTGTGTTTTGCAGTCTTGCATTGTATATTTGGGATCACATTCTCATGGCCTAGCCCCTTGTGTTGATATGGGATCTGCCACGAATTCCCATTATTATTTTCCAGGGCCTGTCTTGGGAAGGTATTGAATCAAAACCATAATCTTCTATTGTTTAGCATCCTTGTGTGCCCAATTTCCATATGACTTTTGATGTTAGAATGCATAAATCATTTCGCCTAGACAAGAAATAATCAAGTAATATGAATTGACTTGATGAATCTGTCAATGAATGCCATGTGAATTTGCTTGTTATTACCTTGTGTAGCTACTGGTGTAGAACTTGAAGGTGCGGTGAAAAGTGCAGTCTCATTTGCTTTAAATAGACAACTAAGTCCAGATGATCTCACCAAGCAAGTTGAGGAAGAGAATATAAAGGTAGCGATGGAAGACTTTTTGAGTGCAGTCCAGGATTCCTGTACTTGCATTTAGAGTAGAAGAGAATGGAGATCACGTTTACTATTGATGTTTTATTGTTACCATGGATTGTTTAGTATTAAACAAGAGTATCATATTATTTTATTAGTTGTTTTTGTTTATATTGTAATGACATTGGATGATTTTGTTTATTGATTATCGGATGTGCTTTTCTTTTATGAATGAAATGTAATTGTTTCTAATTAAAAAAAATAAGTAGAGGGCTTTGTCTTTTTGGATTGTAATAACATCCTTTTAACAAAAAACTATTTTTTATGTTTGTTTTTGGCAAAACAAAAGTAAAAAGTATGATTTTTCATGTCTGTTTTTGGCAAAACAGAAGTGAAAAAAGGATTTTTCATGTCTGTTTTTGGAACAGATGTGAAAAGTCCCAGTTATGTCTGTTCAAAGCAAAGATGAAATAGGAGATACTTTTTATGTTCTCTTAAAAACAGAGGTAAAAAATCCTCCAAAATAAAAGTAAAAAGTCTCTGTTGTAATAGTGTATATTGTGAAATTTCAAAATAGATATATTGTGTCATATTGCTTAGTTTATGATTTATTTTTAAGAGAGACTATAGCCAACCCCTGGATCCACAAACTGAATCCTTTGAGGCACTCAACCCAACATTGGAAAACAACCCTAAGGCAACCATGGAAACTTGTCATTCATGAAAATTGGAAATCAATTAGTAAATGATATGTATAATGTATATATGGTAAGTAAAGAGTGAATGTGACATACAATTAAAAAATTTCTTCATTGTGAGTTATAGAATGGAGGGATCAAGTAAGATAAAGTTTCACATCGAGACTCCTGATGATGACAACTACTGGTTGATTGTTTTGTTTAGCTTTGAATTGAGCAGATTCACGACTAAGAATGACTTTAAACCTAGATATGCAAATACTCTTGAAACAATGATAGAGAAGAGATCTCATGGTTGTGGGATAAGAGCGCACCCCCACATTCTATCAAGAATTAAGACCATAAATAAGATTAAGGTGCTGAATGCTGCTAAGGAATGACATTAGGGTGTTGAATACTACTTTACCCTTATCTTAATTAATAATTATAGATATTGATCTTTCTCAATCTATTACTCCTCTGGTCCTTAATATAGGACCTAATTATTAAATTGATTTTGATCATAAATATAAAACATATTTTTCACATTTATTAATTTTTCCTAAATTGCCTCTATGGATACTCCCTCAATTATAATCAAGTAAAAAGAGAGAGAGGATATTAAAAAAAATGATTATAGTGCTTTAGGAAAAACATGTCATATTTCTTATAATCAACTAACTTATCTAACTTCCTTAATCTGATTAAATGAGTTAACTAAGTTTTATATTAAGGATCGGAGGAGTATTTTGTAAGGGAATTAACTATGAATTAATTTTGCCATAGGCCATGTGAATATAAATAAATCAAAATCAATCTATTACAGATTATATATATATATATATATATATATATAGATGCAAGGAAAGAAATTATGAGGACAGTAACTTATTATTATTATTTTAGCTTTTTTTAAATCTTTTTTTTTGGGTACTTTGAAGTAACTTAAATGCTTAATTAGCATAACACTGATGTGAAGAAATTATTGTGAGATCCCACGGTCAGTGAAATTCCTCAAGACACGCGTCCGCCTGTTCATTCGTCATTACTTTATTAGAATAGTGTTAGAATGAAACACTTCATTAAAGTGTTAGAATGGAATGAAACACTTTATTAAAGTGTTAGAATGAAACAATAGTGTTAGAAAGGGTATTTCTGAATACGAGATAATCTATTAAAGTGTTAGAATGAAACAAGAGTGTTTCTGCATACGAGATAATCTATTAAAGTGTTAGAATGGAATGATGAAACACTTTATTAAAGTGTTAGAATGAAACAATAGTGTTAGAAAGGGTTTCTCTCTTCTCACAGGGGAGCCGTATCTCTCAGATTAAAAAACGGCGCTGCCTTTTAGATCCCACAGTCAAGTGACACGTCATCAGATCCATTTAGATCCCACGGTCTAAGCACTCGGCCACTCTCCTATATAAATCTCTCGTCTTAGGATTGAATCCAAAAGCGATAAATAGCTTTTGCCCCTCGACTCTCGTCCCACCATCTTCATCCCTTTTTGGTACCCTTCTCTGTACTCTCCTATGGCCGACCACGAACAAATTGGAGGGACGGCGCCCAACATGCCCCTAACTCCATCTTCGACTTTTAGCTCCCCACAAAGGTTTTACCACACCTCATTAACTTCATATCTAGTTTTCCCATTATTATCTTCTTCCTTGTGCCATTTCGACTAGATCATTTCTGGAAATCATTTCTGGTTTCTCCTGCTTGCTTAGTTTCTTCCACTACCCATTATTATCTTCTTCCTTGTGCCATTTCGACTAGACTAATTTCATTTATGGAAATCATTTCTGGTTTCTCCTGCTTGCTTAGTTTCTTCCACTACCCATTATTATCTTCTTCCTTGTGCCATTTCGACTAGACTAATTTCATTTATGGAAATCATTTCTGGTTTCTCCTACTTGCTTAGTTTCTTCCACTACTTTACAATGCTAATTCAGTTTATTGCTTTTTGCGGCTGCAGTTCAAACCAGGGACAAGGGGAAGCTTTTGCTCTGTTACATGCTGTCATTATTTCTCTGATTACCACGGTAGGTGGGTACGTGCAGTTTCAATTTCAATCAAAGAAATCGTCCCTCTTTGATGAGCATGGAAGCATCATGAGAGCTGTTTTTGGGATGCTATTATTGTATGGTATGGGTTTGCTGGCGGAATTAAAACTTCAAAATCAATCCAAGTACCTTGCGATCATGAAACAATTCACTCCTCTGTTTGGACTTCTTGTCGTGGTTCTACTTCTTTTTGTCTTGTCGCTCTTCCTGGGTTTGGCTGCGTCCATCCTATGGGCTTTCTTGGCAATTGGGCCAACAATCAACTTGTTTCAAGAATGCCTTCGTAGCATGTTTCAAGAAATCCCTGCAAATCCTGCAAATTCAACGCGTAACTTTAACATGGAAGAAAGAGAGTCTATTGGGATCCAAGACAATGACTTGCCCGTTGAGGCTTCTTTTGGGAACCAAAACCTGTCGGTCTTAATAGGAAATAGGAATTGAGTCTTTTTTTTTTTTCTTTTCGCTAATTGAATACTTTGTAATTGGATGGCATCTGGTGTTGTTATCTAGTGTTGTTGTCTAGTGTTTGTATCGTCCTCGTATGCATTTTCCTTTGTCAAGTTAATCTGCTACCAATTTGTGTCTTACTTTGTCAAGTTTCAGAAATGCGAAGGGATCAAATCTGCTACCAATTTGTGTCTAAACCTGGAATTATATGAAAAATTCGATACGGGAGAACCTGGCTCGGTATTCTTAAAAAAATAAAGAAATCAGAATCAAGCCAAGAGGATCAACCCCTCTTCTTGTGCCAAATAGAGTAAAATCCAAAAATTAGTTTGGTTTGTTTTTATAATTTTAAAATAAGTTTTTGTGTTTCAAAATAAAAAAAATACAAAATAAAGAAATGAAAACAAGAAAACATCTAAAAATTGTTGTAGTGTTTTAGTTTTTAAAATCTTTTGTTTTTAAAATAAAAAACCAAACGCAGCCTTGCAATTAATTTTTTTAGTTATTTAAATTTTAACTCAATTATGACTTAATCCCTTAGTAATGACTCAATATGATCCTTAAACTTTTAACTCCTTCGAAATTCAATTAAAATAAAAAAACATCTAAAAATTGTTGTAGTGTTTTAGTTTTTAAAATCTTTTGTTTTTAAAATAAAAAACCAAACGCAGCCTTGCAATTAATTTTTTTAGTTATTTAAATTTTAAATCAATTATGACTTAATCCCTTAGTAATGACTCAATATGATTCTTGAACTTTTAACTCCTTCGAAGTTCAATCCCTTGTATATATTTTCCCAAACTTTTAACTCCTTCGAAATTCAATCCCTTATATATAATGACTCAATATGATCCCTGGACTTTTAACTCCTTCGAAATTCAATCCCTTGTATATATTTCTTATTTCACAAAGGGAAAATTAATTTAAGGGTCCTAATAGCTCCACTTGGACCTATATTTTTTTTCCATTCCTATCCTAGTTATCAATCTTGCTCCTTCTGTTATAAATGTCATTAGGTGAGGTTGACTAAGGGCTTACATGGTGAAAAACCGTATGATAGGGGCTCTTCAAATAAAAACTAAATCAAACTAAAATATAATATATTAGCCTAACTTAAGTCGATTCACTAAGGAGCCTTTTTATGTTATAATTCCTTAGCTAATCCACTTTTATCAAATTAACAAATTAATACCAAAACTAGATTCTGTGATTTCCCTATGCCAATCTGGATGAAATGTTTATTCCTTTATGTTTCTAAGATTTACAAAATGAATGGTTTTGGATGAAATAGAATGTATCAGTTATGAATGAATGTTCCCCTGAAAGTTCACCTTGCCTTCCCAACCTGATTAAGAATATAGAGTTCAATCAACCAAAGTCATCATTTGAGTTGATTCACTGATTAGTCCACCAACTAACAAGAACTTATAACTATTCAACTCGAACAGCATATAAAACCGTATTAGCAAGTTACTTGTTTGGCAACAGAATTAGTGTTAGCAAAACTGAATCCTCCTCAGTGACAGCCACCACATATCACCTCAGAAATAATTCAAATCAATTTCTCAAATCAATTTCAAAACCTGACTCAAATCAATTCCAAGAATTAAAATCAATTCTACTGTAATATAGAGGATACAATCCTTCAACAGAGTTCATGCATACAGAATCACTAAACACAAGACTCTAATTCAGATTCAAAAGTTCCACGACAAGCATAGCAATATCAGATTTGAAACCATAAAATGAATGTATAACTCACACACTACACAATACAGAATCAAATCAGAACAGAAGAATCATATAGAACTCCTTCTGCAGTGTAAGGGCTCAGGCTTGGATCCAACTTCCAGGAGAACTAAGGACGACTAGCTTCTCATTACTGGGGCAGCTTAACTGAGGTCCACGGAATGATCGGCCATGGTGAGGCTGAAGGAGAGAGTGAGACGGTGGTGATGGAGAGATGGAGATTGTGAGAGTGATGGAGAGAGCAAGACGAAGATGGAGCGAATGAGAGGGATGGATATGAGATGAATGGATTTGGTGGTGTGGGTTTGGAATGGTGATCGAAGAAATCCCCCAATTCGGATGTTGAGTGACGGTGTGAAATGGAGGTCCCCTCTCCTGAAGCTCCAAACGGTGCGTTTTTGCTCTTTGGTCATATACTGCCCAAATCACCCTCCAATGCTTCCTTTATTCTTCTTTAGTCCTTAACCTAAAAATGGAATTTTAAATGGAAAGCATTAACAATTTTAATAATGAAATTCTGGAAAATATAAGCATATTAAAGTAATTTATCCACAAATTCCAGAAATTATTTTCCTTTCTAATTCCACTCAAAATATTCAATTAATGCACAATAATAATGATAAAACCCCCAAAGACAATATCAAAATCTATAGTAAAATAGGAGTTTATCTAATTCCCCCATACTAGCTTTTTGCACTCCAGGCAAAACAATGAAATAAGATTGAATCTCAAACACATTGCTAATGAAGAATGCTAAATCATGTTCAAAAATGAAGTACTTGTGTTTATCAATCATTCCTTCAAATGCCATCAATCCAAAACAGTCCCATGCTAAAAGATCAATCGTAATCATGCAATTCAACCAAGGAAAGCAAATAGAAGATGAGATTCCTCACAAGGTTAAGTGTTTCTCTCACTCTCATTGATGAAGGTTATTTCTCTCAAGACCATCTAGTTTAGGCTTCACCATAGGCTTGTAACCATTCTACATCTCCACCACTTATATGCTACAAGGTCTTGTGAATCAAAGGGTCTTTGTAAGGGTTGTAATGTTGGAAAAGCCAAATGATGGAATGGAAGTGAATGCTAATGATCAATAGAACACCTCACATGCATCATAGTTCTGTCAAAGGCTCAGAAGCTTATGCACAAATCAGATTTTGTTATTCAATACAGCTAAATGAATATAAGAATTAACATGAATGGACTCCTTCACTCTTGCCACTCGATCAACATTTTTTCAATTCTGCTTTTTCTTCCTTCATTTTTTTCTATCTTATTTCTTCCCTGCTTTTTTTCATTTCAGGATCCTTTCTTCCTTTCTTTTTCTTTTTCTTTTTTTTCCTTTTTCTGGTTCTGTTCTCTTTTTTTCCAAATACATTTCCCCCCTATATGGTAGCAATCTAGTAGCAAGAGTAAAAGGGATTATAATCAGTCCCAGTCATGCACAGATCGTTATCAACAAATATACGACCATTAAAAGGAAAACAACAAACTTAGATTCAATTTAGCTCATCCTGTTCGTAAATCCTTCACTCAGTTATGTGTAGGGTTCATCAATCATGGATGAAATTGAAAGAATAGTGAAGGGGTCAAAGGGTTTAAGCAATGGATTTAATGTGTATAGGTTGCTATTTGGGTCAAAAAGGGTTTTGAATGAAATGCCCTTGTCATCTTCACAATTCCAAGAGCTCATGTGGTCTTGAATTAAGGATTGAGACAAGTTCTAGGAAGTTACCAAACTACATGGCATCACACACAATTTAGGAATAAATTAAGGCCCAAAATTTCCTTCCAACTGGTTTACTCATCTTCATCCACTTACCAAAGATAAATTGCATGTAGATTGAACTTAATGCACGAGAAAATTACTTCATGATGCACATTTTCCAGAATTAATTGATTAAACAAGCAATTCAAACCTGAACAAGCTTTAACAGTATTCAAAAGAATGCGTTCAAGGTTCAATTAAATTCCATGACAGCAATGAAAACAATCAGAATATTTCACACTCTCCCCACATGTGAGACAAACATTGTCCTCAATGTAAAAGAAATGACAGACTAGGGAAAACCAAATTTGCACAGCAAATAGGAGCAAGAGAAATGAGCCAAGCCTAAACCATATCACCAAACTTGTACTACTAGATCAGTCCCCTCCCCCACACTTATGTTAAACAGTCAATCCCATATATGATATATTTCAAGTAAATCAAGAAATTAAGGGACGGAAAGGGACAACTGCAGAATCGAAACCTCTTTAGGCTCTTGAAGCAGAAATTCTCATCCTGGATGAGAATCATGAATTTCAGCAATGTGGCTTGGTCTTTCTCACCATCCTTCTTTGGTGGTGGTTCAGGATCAATTGGAGGCCGTCCTAAGATATATGGTTGCTGTTGGCTCCCTTGGAATCCAATGCCATCAAGTTTCTGCCAGAAAAGACCAGAAACAGCATTAATACAATCAAGAGAAATCATATAAACCAAATGAAGTGGCTTATGTTTAAGCATATCTCTTGGTAAGTTACATGAGAGGGTCTCATGCATAGAATCTTTAATGTGCCTAGGACTCCAAGAATCTTTAATGTGCCTAGGACTCCAACTTAGATTAGAGACAGAGTCATTTAGACCAAAAGCAAATTTAAAGAGATCATATTCAATACCACACAATCTCTTAATGTCTGGTGTGAGGTCACATGAAAGTATAGAATAGAAAGACCCTTGATCATGGTTATTATCATGTGGCAAGAATGTGAAACACTCAAGACTAGCACTAGTATGCCTAAAGCAGATCAATGTCTTTTCTATGCAAGGAATTTTCAATTCTGAGTGCAGATTCAGTAGGTAACTCATCAATGAATGAAATATCATATTCATGTAAACATTTATTACTATCATGATATGTAAAAGAAGGATTAATGCTAATAGAGTCAATAAAATGGCCCTTAGGTTCATGAGTTTCAGACCTGGGCTTTTCTTCTTTGATAGAGCAGAAAGCTTGAAAATCCTCATATTGCACAATTGAAGACGCCATAAGCATTGCTGCACATGTTCTACTCTCCAATTCATGGTGTTCAAGGTTAAGCTTGTTGCCTCCACGAGTTTTCTCAATTCCAGCTTGCATTCTGGTGTTAATCTCTTCATATAGTTTTGCAAAATCATCAAACAAGCCTTTCCCAAGACCATCATGATTAGAAAAAGAAGAAACAAGATCACTACAAGAATTAGAAAAGTAAAAATAAAATGCATGTGAGGTAGAAAGGAGGCCACCAATTGACAAGCAATCAATGCAACACAATCACTCTCACGTGAACAAGGGGAGAAGAAAAAAGAAGAAAAGGAAATTGGATCAGATTTAAGCAAATTAGATTTTATCATATCATGCTTAAGAGAATTAGTTTCAGTCGCATCATGTCCTAAAGCATCTCTATTAATGTCATTAGCACAAGAAAAGGGCTCATGATTCGACTTATCACCACTCATGTCATTTGCAGCTAGGGAAGATTCATGCTCAAGAGGAATGTCATTAATCATGGATTCACAAGTATGGAAACCAGTAGGTTCAAGAGAATTACCAACAGGCCCCATTGATAGTGTTTGCTCTTCCTCCTCACTTTCTTGGATTGTTGGCATGATGTGTAATGGCCTTTGCTTCAACCTTTTTAATCGATGCCTTCTTCTCCTTGTTTTGAAACCAAATAGCTTGATCCCTTTAAGCTGCTTAGAAATTTCTTCTTTAGGTTCCTCTCTCTTCCTTGTAGAGCTAACCATAGTTCCATTCTTCATGACAGCTCTAGAATCTGTCAAAACTCTACAAGAACCTTTCTCAAGCTCATTAAAATTAGTAGCATCTTCATTATTTGCAGAAGTAGAAGAAGTATTTCCCACCAGCACATCAATATTAGAATTATCACACAAATTAGTGGAAACTTGTGCAGAAGCAATAGGTGTGAGTGCGGAAAAAGGAAATGAAGAGCCTTTCTCATTTGTCAAACTATCCAACCTATGGTTCAGTTCTTGAAGTTTTCTCAATATAACATCCATGGTTACTTCTTTTTCTATGCTCCTATTTTGTCCCTCCAAGGTCTCCATCTCACTTGTCAAGGATTTAATTCTATTATCAGATTTTTATTCCAATTAGTGAAAGCAAAAACAGTATTGTCAGTCTGACCAGCAAGGTTATGTAATTGCTTGTTCACCCCTTGCATTGCTCTTTTGAACTCATCATTAGAACGTCCTTGACTTAGTGCATACAGTTGGGATGAAGATTCATAAGGATTAGGTTCAAATTGGGCATTAGTGTGGGAATTTGTTTCTGTTTAGGCTTTTTGTGGAGAAACACTTTGAATGTTTCTAGCCACTTCTGCACAATAGATCCTAAGTGGACAATCATTGCAGACATGCATTCTAAAATAGCAATGCACACAAAGTATGGAATTAATTGAGTTCACACCATATTCAGGACAGGTGTGAGTTCTGCTATAAGAATAAGAATCAGACCCACTGTTGTTCCAGCACCAATCCATGAGATATATTTCAATATGAAGCTCAAAATCAGAGAGTAGGACTATGCAAAGACACTCAACAATGTAGTAAGTGAGTGTTTTCAGCAATGCAATATCAAAAAGCAAGTTGCTACAGCAAGAGATTGGTTAAGTCCACAGCAATTCGAACTTAACCAACCCCTGACAACTTAATTGCTGTTAGAAATGTGGAAATTCAGCAAACAGGTCAGAAATGTGGGGAACTTCAGCTAATGCACCAAAGATTTAGAAACAAATTGCTTAGCTAAAGATCAGAGATTGGTTGATATCTAGGAAAATGCCACTGAATCAGATTTGGAGCAGGTTAGAAATCACTTATGCAGCAAGTTATGACTTAATCAAAACAAGTTTCAAGTTGCATGTACCATCCAAAAATGATTTTCAGTGAGTGACAGTTCATTATCAACAAAGGGACCAACTCAAGTGCAGATTAAATCTGATGAACAACTAAGTGAATTCAATGAGTTTTAGGACTTGTCATCAAACCGAATCATGCAGATTCCAGAGAATAAAATGGGTTTCTCTGCAAAATCAATGTGTACAGGTCCGATGATTGTTATCAGTGTAAGTGGTGTGAAAATTTCAGTTGAACACCAACAAGCAAGCTACTACAGAAAATGTTGGCTAAAAGCTGAGCAAAATATTCAGAATTTCCCTTTAACCAAATTTGACAGCTTGATGAGTGATTCCATGCGATTTGAATGGAACTGTGCAATTCAAAATGTAACTTGATTGCAAGAGTGACAGAGCAATGAAAATATTCAGTATCAAACCAGAAAAGCACTGCAATTTCAGTCAAGTATTGGATTCAGCAAGGAATTGGACCAATTAAAATGATTGTGAGTTAATCACTTCAGGTTCAGGGGAAAAATTCACAATATTAGCGGCAACAGCAACCAATGAACCAACTGCTCACTATTGATAGACATAGGGCGCCAAGGGTCTTAAGTCAACCAAAGCAATTGCCACAAACACAATTTCCACTTAAATTCCAGAGGTAAGAAAGGAAGAAGTAACAAGAAAATTCTGCATCATACCCCCTTTTTATAAATTTTCTAAAACTAAGAAGAAATAAGAAAAGTATTTATTTTCATTTCCCAAAATTTTCACAAAAAAAATGAAAATGGATACTGTCAAAGAGACAAAATGGATGCCCAGTATATTTAGCTCCAACTTCTAGCCAATAGGGTCAAAAGTTTGCTCAAACCAGCCAATTCACAATGTGTGCAGAAGTAAGGTCACAGAATATTCAAAGATTAACGCATTTAGCAAGTTGACAAGTTTTTTAAAGCAAGAATTGGACAAATTCAGCAGACCGAACTGACCAAACCCTTGACAACTTAATAGTAAAATTAAGAATTCCAAAAATGCAGAATTATTCAACACAAACTACAACTTGCTCCAACAACAACAAGCCTTATCCCACTAGGTGGGGTCGGCTACATGAATCACACGACGCCATCGTGCTCTGTCAACAACCCAATCCTTAGATATGTTATTGACTAGGAGGTCTCTTTCAATGACCTCATTCAACGTTCTTCTCAGTCTTCCCCTGCCTCTTTTTATGGGACTCCATCTTGTTTGATCCACCCTCCTCACCGGGGCCTCCAAAGGCCTTCTCTGCACATGTCCAAACCATCTTAAGCGATTTTCAACCATTTTCTCTTGGATAGGTGCCACACCAACTCTTGTCCTGATCTTTTCATTTCGAATCCTATCTTTTCTTGTATGACCACACATCCATCTCAACATCCTCATTTCTGCTACTCCGACTTTGTGCTCTTGTTTTCCCTTTATTGCCCAACATTCACTACCATACATCATAGCTGCTCTTATAGCAGTCCGATAAAATTTTCCTTTAAGTTTCTCAGGTACCTTCTTATCACAAATAACTCCGGTAGCTTTCCTCCACTTTAACCAACCAGCTTGTATTCTATGAGAAATGTCTCCATCAATTTCTCCATCCTCTTGTATAGTGGATCCTAAGTATTTAAACTTAGATACTTGAGGAATAATTTGTTCTCCCATCCTCACCTCCAAATCCCCATTACCTTGCCTCCCTCCAAAATCACAATGCATATATTCTGTTTTGTTCCTGCTCAAACGGAAACCTTTCGACTCCAAAGTCCTTCTCCATAACTCCAAACTAGTGTTAATCTCTTCTTTTGATTCCGCCATAAGGACAATATCATCTGCGAAGAGCATGGACTTAGGGATTCTTTCTTGAATAGGTTCAGTTAGAACATCCAGAATAATGTTGAACAAGTACGGACTCAGAGAGGATCCCTGATGTAGGCCAATCTTAATAGGGAAGTCCTTTGTCTCCCCTCCAGGCGTCCTTACACTGGTAGTTACCGCCTCATACATATCTTGTATGGCTTTGATATAAGCAACCCGTACACCTTTCTTTTCCAAAGCCTTCCACAATACTTCTCTTGGCACACGATCATAAGCCTTTTCCAAATCAATAAAAACCATATGTAAATCTCTTCTTTTACTTCTATATCTTTCCATTAACCCCCTTAGTAAATAGATTGCTTCCGAAGTGGATCTCCCTGGCATAAATCCAAATTGGTTTTCCGAAATAGAAGTCTCCAACCTCAACCTATATTCCATCACTTTTTCCCACAACTTCATTGTATGACTCATAAGTTTTATCCCTCTGTAGCTTGCACAGTTTTGAATGTCTCCTTTATTCTTGTAAATAGGAACTAAAATGCTTCTCCTCCAATCATCCGGCATATTTTTAGAGCGTAGAATTTCATTAAAAAGCTTGGTTAGCCACACCTCCCCCTCCTCGCCCAAACATTTCCAAACTTCAATAGGGATACCATCAGGTCCAACGGCTTTTCCCTTGTCCATTTTCTTGAGAGCCGCCTTAACCTCTCCGATACGTATCCTGCGGTAGAAAGCCAAATTCCGATCATCTTCGTTAATTAACAAGTCCTGCAAGTCCTGAGTTGCATAATTGCTTCCCTCATTAAACAACTTGTAAAAGTAAGCCTCCCATCTGTCCTTAATATCACCATCAGTAACCAACACTTTACCATCTTCATCCTTTATACACTTTACTTGGTCCAGATCTCTCTTTTTCCTCTCCTTTTGCTTCGCGATCTTGTAAATATTTCTTTCTCCCGTCTTTGTTCCTAACTCCTGATAAAACCCTTCATAAGCTTTAGTACGTGCTTCGCTCACTGCTCTCTTTGTCTCTTTTTTAGCCAATTGATACTTTTCACGGTTCTCTACACTATTGCACAAGTGTATGGCTTTAAAACAATCTCTTTTCTGTTTGACTTTCTCCTGCACACTCTTATTCCACCACCAAGTCTCCTTATCTCTTTGACCAGGACCTTTGGATTCTCCCAAAATTGCTTTAGCTACCAAACGAACCCTCGTAGCTATCTCTTCCCACATCATGTTTGCGTTTCCCTGCAACTCCCAAATCCCTTCCTTCAAAAGAGTCCTTTTGAATAACTCCCGCTTTTCTCCTTTTAACTGCCACCACTTAATTCTGGGTTTTGCCACTTGATGGTACTTTTCCCTGGTACTCTTAAAACGCACATCAAGGATAAGTACTCTATGTTGGGTAGTCACCCCGTCTCCTAGAATCACTTTGCAATTAGTACACAATCTTCTGTCCAGATTCTTAACCAAAAAGAAATCAATCTGTGATTTCGAGACACCACTTTTATAAGTGATTAAATGCTCCTCTCGCTTCTTAAAACAAGTGTTGACAATCTTAAGATCATATGCAAGAGAAAAATCGAGAATAGATTGTCCTCCACTATTAAGCTCCCCGAAACCAAAACCACCATGGGCCCCGCTGAATTGTCCTGCTTCCTTACCAACATGTCCATTAAGGTCCCCACCGATAAAAATTTTTTCTTCAAGTGGTATGCTTTGAACCAAACCCTCCATATCTTCCCAAAACTTATCTTTAAGATGTGTCTCTGCCCCAACCTGAGGTGCATAGGCACTAATGATATTGATAATATCCTTCCCAACAATTACTCTTAACGATATTATTCTGTCCTCAAACCTTTTAACCTCTACCACATTCTTTTTCCATGTCCCATCAACGATGATACCAACCCCATTCCTTGCGCTCACCTTTCCTGTGTACCAAAGTTTATACTCTCCAAGTTCTTTGGCAGCTTCTCCAGTCCATTTGGTTTCTTGGAGGCATAAGATATTAATCCTTCTGTCCCTCATAACTCCTGCTACTTCCATAGATTTCTCATTCAACGTCCCAATATTCCAAGTGCCAAATCTAATCTCAGTCTCATGAACTAACTTCTTTAGCCGCCTCCGTCCAAGAGAGTGCGGTAGCCCTTGCTCATTTAACACTACATCCGGGCGACGATGCAGCGGCTCTAGCTCATTTCTCACTGTGCTCGAGCCATACAGCGCGTCACTTCTGGGCAACGACCTAGCATTAGCATAATTACTTCGTTGATCCATGTTCATGAGATTCGACGGGTTTTTACGTTGGCTGTCGAGGGCCTAACACAACCCTCCTCCTTTATCCGAGCTTGGGACCGGCTAAACAATATAGGCGGAGTTAAACTACAACTTGCTCCATGAAGACAAAATTCAATTCAGCAATTTCTAGCAGTGGAAATTCTCAACCAGTTCCAAATAATGCTCAATTCAAAGCAACAACAAAGACTTCCTAGTACACACCAATAATTGGAACAAATAACAAAATAGTACTTCAGTAGTCAAGATCAGTATTTCATCCCCAGAACGTTAATTTCTAGCAGCAAGTGAATATTCACTAAATGCAATTCCAGAATCGTCCAACAGTAGGGAAGGACAACAATTAAACCAGATAACCTCAGGGCATTCAGCAACAAATTCCAGAATGAGGATATGCAAAGTATCACAATGGTAAATGATAATCAAAAGTCCAGAAACCAATATTCGATTCAGAACTTCACTCAGCAACACCAACAACCCAGATGCAAAGCAACAAAATGAAAGCCAGAAATTCCCGAGAGCTAGACTTTTCTTTGGATTTAAGCTCTTTCTTTTTCTTTTCTTTTCTTTTTTTCCAATTTAAACTATTGGCAAGCCAGTGGATTGCTTGGGAACCTCAGCTAGTAAAGCTCCCAGGCAACGACGCCACTTGAAAAACCGTGTCGTAGGGGCTCTTGAAAGAAAAACTAAATCAAGCTAAAATATAATATAATAGCCTAACCTTGGTCGATTCACAAAGGAGCTTTTTTATGTTATAATTCCTTAGCTAATCCACTTTTATCAAATTAACAAATTAATACCAAAACTAGATTCTGTGATTTCCCTATGCCAATCTGGATAAAATGTTTATTCCTTTATGTTTCTAAGATTTACAAAATGAATGGTTTTGGATGAAATAGAATGTATCAGTTATGAATGAATGTTCCCCTGAAAGTTCACCTTGCCTTCCCAACCTGATTAAGAACATAGAGTTCAATCAACCAAAGTCACCATTGGAGTTGATTCACTGATCAATCCACCAACTAACAGGAACTTATAACTATTCAACTCGAACAGCGTATAAAACCGTATTAGCAAGTTACTCGTTTGGCAAGAGAATTAGTGTTAGCAAAACTGAATCCTCCTCAGTGACAGTCACCACAAATCACCTCAGACATAATTCAAATCAATTTCAAAACCTGACTCAACTCGATTCCAAGAATTAAAATCAATTCTACTCTAATAAAGAGGATACAATCCTTCAACAGAGATCATGCATACAGAATCGCTAAACACAAGACTCTAATTCAGATTCATAAGTTCCACCACAAGCATAGCAATATCAGATTTGAAACCATAAAATGAATGAGTAACTCACACACTACACAATACAGAATCAAATCGGAACAGAAGAATCATATAGAACTCCTTTTACGGTGTAAGGGCTCAGGCTTGGATCCAACTTCCAGGAGAACTAAGGACGACTAGCTTCTCATTACTGGGGCAGCTTCACTGAGGTCCACGGAAGGATCAGCCATGGTGAGGCTGAAGGAGAGAGTGAGACAGTGGTGATGGAGAGACGGAGATCGGGAGAGTGACGGAGAGAGCAAGACGAAGATGGAGCGAATGAGAGGGATGGATATGAGATGAGTGGATTTGGTGGAGTGGGTTTGGAATGGTGATCGAAGAAATCCCCCAATTCAGATGGTGAGTGACTGTGTGAAACGGAGGTCCCCTCTTCCAAGCTCCAACCAGTGCTTTTTTGCTCTTTGGTTATGTGCTGTCCAAATTACCCACCAATGATTCCTTTATTCTTCTTTAGTCCTTAACCTGAAAATAAAATTTTAACTGTTTTTTAAATCGTACAATTTAGTTAAAAGAATCTTATAATAAGAAAAGGAGTAGTATATATGTGCATATAAGAAAAAACACGATTATTTTCTTTCTTTCTTTTTTCCTGTTGAGCAACTATGATTAGCTAAACTTTTAGAAAAAGAAGACTGGGAGTAGCATATCAACCTATGTTCAGACAGGGAAGTTATTTCACTTCAGACAAGTTCATAATATGTTTATTTAATATTTATCAGATTTCATGTTGGTCTTTTAAATCTAAAAGTGAGATAAAAAATTTTCTAGCACTTAATTAATTAACACTGTTAAGTAAGTGGTTAACAAATAAGAAAAACCATAAAATAAATTAATTTAAAAATTTTTAATAAAATGTTTAGAATTACAACCTTTAAATAAATAACTTTTACTCATTTAAACAATGCTGAAAATTCAACCTAGAATGTAAAGTGCAAGAATTAAATATTTAAGTTTTATTATAATTAAAATACTTTAAAAATCTTAAAATAATTTGGACTTCATATTTGGGCTCATGTTTCAGACGAGGTACATGGGTCTTCTTCTAATCAATGTCTCTTGAAGCTTATTCTTTGGACCAATACAATTGATTGGAGCAAGAGTCGGCTACCAAATTTACTGCTCAACGCTCCAGCTCCTCCCTCGCTAATATATTTGAGGTGTCGAACCGTGGGAATGATGTGAGGAAAAGGAAGCGTTCAAGTGACGCTACTCTTACAAATGCCAAGAGCAGAAAGACCTTCACCATTTCCTCTTGTGTTTCGTCAGATGTTTCTATAATCAAGGCCCTCCTTTTGCCTTCTTTGCTGATAGCCCTGCGGATAGACATGTTAATCGTAGTAAGACTAGTACTCAATTTGAAGTTAACATCTGCAAGTGGGTTTTGCAAGTTTTGACTCACTCTCTGGATTTGCGACCTTTATGCCAAAAAGGCTCGCATGGTAGAAGGATGAGCCACAGATACCATGGGTGCCACAGAATGAGTAGTGCTGTGGTAATCAAGAATGCTCCTAGGCTACTTTCTATTTGGTTTTTCTGTTTTTCATTTGTATGGCTTTAGTTTGCTTTTGGTTTACAGCAACAGGCATGCTTACAATCAGCTTCGCTCATCAACACTATTACGGCTTCATGGTGATCTCAAACTTGGCTCTATTATGTTGTTGCTGGGATTTGGCATCAGCATTACACTATTTTTCAACACCTTTTATGGTGCAGGCATCGTGAGATTATGGGTAGTTCTCAGGCGTCGTAGTGGCGTTAGCTTTGGAAATAGCTCGACTAGAGTGCTTACCGAGACTCTTTTCAAAATGTTGGAGTCCTATGCGTGGACAGACATGAAGTTGTGTTGGCTGATGCAAGACGAGGGACTTGCTTTGGGCTGTCCTTCACTCCTTCTCGCTTTTTGTATGTGAATGTTTTTTGTTGAACATTTCATTTTTTGTACTTTGTTTTATTTTCTGCTGCTAGGCTTCACTATCACTTACCGTGGTATCCTAGTTGTTGATGCCTTTTTTATGTATTGTTTTATCTGATCTTAATAAAATTGTCTATTATAAAAAAAAAATTAAGTGTATTCTTTTGTACAAAAGCTAACCATTTAAAAACGGAAAAAATGACACATAAATAACCTTTAATATATGAAATTCTAATTTGAAAAACTAAAATTTCAAATGGACAAAAAAAAAACTTGAATTGTTATTTTGAAAGTGGGGTATAATGACAAAAATGCCATTTACTAAAAGGGATAAAAAAGTGAACCCTCACTGGCAGCCTGTCTCCAGCCTGCGGCCAGGTGAGGCTCCCCCCCAAAAAAAAAAGGATGGGTGGGATTTGACCTTACCGGTTTTGTCCAAAGTATAGTATGACTATTGGGCTACAAATAGCTTAATATTAATGTAATGTAAAAAAAAATGTAAATTATCTTCTTAATTTTGACTATCGATCAGTGACAATTTTCAATTAGAAAATAACATCACAACCTATTTTAACAACTTTCAATTAAAAAATAATAAGTCACTTTTTCATGCTATTCACAACTTTAAAATGAATATTGACTATATTTCAACAGTAATTAACAATTTTCAATTAGGAAATAATATCATCACAACACACATTTTAACAACTTTTAATTAAAAATTAACAAGTTATTCTTTCACGTTATTGACAACTTTAAAATGAGTATTGATTACATTTTCATAGCTGTTAACTACTTTTAGTGTTTGAACTAGAATTTTCTCCTCCATGCGATGCATAAGATGATACATATTAAAATAGTTACTACGGCTAAAAAAATATTTTATTATATTCTTTCCCTTTTAATCTATTGTAAAGAAAATCTATCTTTTGTTATTTACTCCCTCCAATTCAAAATATAATATAAACTTTATCTCCTTATTTACTAAGTTAAAATCAGTTTAAAATAATAAATATGTAAGACATGTTTTTTTTCCAAAATATACCCTTGCTAATAAAGAGAATAAGTAAAATACGCAATAAATGAATCGAAAAAGAAAGAGAATGTGTGGGAGCGTAATTGGAAAAACTTATTAAATGCTTAGACAAAAATAAATATTATCTTATAAAAAAAATCAAATCCCTCTAATAAAGTTTAGGTTATATTTTGAACCGAAGGGAGTATTTTTAAAAATATTATTTTTCTTATATATGAATCAGACAATGAAATATAAGATTCAATTATTTAATGTTGACAATTTTACAACAATACTAATTGCACATAAAAATTTTCAGTAAAACTACTTATAATATTATTCTCCTTGATAAAACATCAATGTTTAGTTTCAAAGAAATCTAAAAAATGCAGCCACAATTATTGTGTCATTAAAATAATTAAATTCACAAAGGTAGAGAACAAATAGGTTGAATGTTAGTTTGAAGATAACGTCCATTGCATAAATCAAATATTAATAAATTCTGTAAATAATTTGTTTGTGAAACTCTATTTCCGTTTTTTCTAATAGTGTTTATAGTGCCCCTCTTCTATCATTATGATAATATTAACTGTCAATTAAGTGGCCATTCAACTGCTTAACCCAACCCGTTTTGACATCACCGGGTATTATAAGATTTTATATATAAAGTAGATAGATAGATGAAACAATCAACACATTGGTTATTGTCCTTCGGCAAAGCCCAATATGTTCGGGTTAGGATTTAACGAGTTATTGTCTGGACTTGTGAAACGATTATGGAATTTTAGGCTTCAAATGCCCAAAGCCCAATTATACGTTCGGGATCTCTATACTCACTTTTGCTGTATTTGAAAAGGGTTTTCAACAAAGTTCACAAGTTGCCTTCCAAATAACCATGGTAGACTTTTATATACAGATTTGTTCTTTTCTACCACAGTTAGTTTTTAGGATTTCAAGTTTAATTCTTGTCTATTATGATAGAGCTTTCATTCAGTTTCATTTCTTTCTTGTTATAGTAGGATCCATTGGTTCGATAAATGTTTTTCGCATTGGCTTTTAAAGTTTTTACCTTGATAATCTTTACTGTTTTAATTTTTTATTACTATGGTAGGATATTTAAGGATGAGTTAAGAACGATTTAAAATTTCAAGTGTTATAAACATATTTTAACAACTTTCAAATTAAAATTAACAAGTATGAGTAAATAGTTAATATTTTGAAAATATATATAAATAGTTAACATCAGGATTTTAAAGTTGCTAAAAATATGTTGTGATGACTTCTTATTTTGAATAAATATATATATTGAATATATATTATTTAGTTTTATTAAAAATAAACTATCCTAATGTATTCATTATTAATATTTAAAATTAAAATAAGAAGTAAAACCCGTGAGTCATACCTTGTTTCTTTCTTTTACATTTTTTTTCTCAAATAATTAGAGACGGAAATTAATGGTGGTGAGCATCTGGGCCTCCAGGGCTGAGACATACGGGCTTTTCTTGTGTCCCAAGCAAGCTGATGTCTTCGTGTCATCTCTTTCAACACCTGCATAAAAGCATGGCGTGATTTGAGTCCAAGGCCAGAATGAGAGTGAGCTTTGGAGACTGTAAACATAAATTTCCAGGAAAAAAAAAAAATCAGGAAGAAACTGCAAATGCAGATAGCATCAGACCAACCAACCATGCTCCCCAAATTCACATCAAAGTAGAAACGCCAGGCATGGTGCTTCAGCTTGGACTTCCCCAAATAATGGCAAAGAGACATTATTCAGAGACATCAAAAACCAGATATAAGAACATCAGAGCCAGATACAAGGACCAAGCAAAATTAATAAAGCATATTAATTTTTATCAGAAAGGACAAGGGTATCAAAATTCAGACTTAGCTATACAGCAGATTTGATCAGAAAAACTATCCGCATCATGAAAGTAGGAATAACAGTTGCCAATAACACACATACAACAACAAAACTATATGCCTTACTTTAGCATAGCAAAAAGGAAAAAGAAAACTCTTGATTTTAAACAGTTCTAAAGAAATTTCTTAACAGAATAGCACTTTATTTAATTTGCATGTTTTCACTTTGTTTTTCTTCGTTGATTTGGATGTATCTCTTGGACAACAACTGACAGGAAGTGTGAAAATTTTATTATAATCTTGAATACGCTGCTAAGGCCTAAATAACTTGGTTAAGAGCAAATTTCCCCTTAGTATTCAGCATGCTCGTAGGAAAAAAGTAAAACAAATAGCTTATAAATTAGAGCCATATGATCAAAACTAGTTCCACCATGACAATTGCTAGTGACAAATGAAACCAACATAACAACATTGCACATGGGACTACTTATTCGTTGCCACCAGACCAGTACCCTGTTCTCAACAATTAAAGAATAGTAAAAATGGCTTCAGGTTTTTTCTTAATAAAAAACAAAATATAACAATGTGGCGAAGTGTAATCTCTTGTCATAACATTCTGTCGCTCTCATCCATAAGTTTTCCCCCCCATTTAAGCGTTCAAGTTAACAAGAATTGGCAATTTTACCATCGGTGAGCTGCACTTTTCCTGTCCAGCTTGATTTCGTCCTCTCCATGAATTACCTGTAAGACATGACAAACAGAATATTATACAACATGCGTTCAAGTTGCATTAAGAATACATGCAAATTTAATTACCAACTGAAGAGATGGTATAAATTAAGGTATAAATTAAGAAAGAGAGACTGGCTTAAAAACATTTCTTTCTTTCTTTTCTTTTTTTTGGAACAAAACACACTTCAATTACAAGTGTAGATATCTTTTTCCTTAATTTACCTGCAGTTATTGTTCTTCTTCCCCTAGATCTTCCCAATTTTGCCCCACTCCTTATGTTATTATTTCATACTCATTATAATTTCTAAATATGACATCTTTCATCAAATATGAAATCATAAGATGTTATAGAAAACATAATATAATCTTCTATTATATTATTGACATGGCAGAACTCCAGAAACATAGGAAAGAAGTCCTCTGATAGATTTCATGAGAGGGGGCATAGAAGAAGGAACAAGCAAAGGTAAAAACCGATGAAGAAAAATATCCATCATCATGCTCTTAACTGTTGGAGCCAAATAAAGAATCTCACGAAACTTTTTTTCTACTACGTCCCTTCCCTGGAAATATGTAGATGAAAGGAAAGGGACGAAGAGTAACACATCAAAAAGAAGATGAAGTTACCTTGTTCTTCATTGATTGAGCTCAAATTGTTTATATTATTTGATGACAAATTCTAGGTTTTTGTTACTCTTTTTAGCTCATTTTGATGTTAGTTGTGCTCACTTGAGTTTGAGATCCCTTGTTTTAAAGTTAGTGGTATTTGAGGGTAAAATTGTCATATTTATTCATTAATTGTACTTAGTTGATTTTTGAGATGATTGATTCTTCAAACCATTACTCTTCATTTCAGGACACCCAAGAAGTAGAGCCAAGAGTGAAGATCAAAGGCGCACAACACACAAAAGGTAACATTAACGTCTCTACCAGGTTTCGCCGCGACCAACTTATGCTTTCGCCACAGCAAAATCCAGAACTTCAACCAAAAGACCTCTCGGCCATGGTTCGCCGCGGCGAACTCTTCGAATCAACAACCCAGACCCAAACCATTTTCAGAAATTTTACCTACCCACTCATACAAACTGACCTAGTACACTTCATTACCGATTTAGAAACCCTACTTTTAGGGAAGTGACATCATTCACTCCACACATAGCCTCCATTTCGTTCTCTCTCATCTCTATCTCATCCAACCCTAACTTTCCTCCATTTTCCACTGTAAAACCTCCACCACGAGAAGCTCAGATTCATTGATAGTTGAGATGCTTTATATTTCTATGAGTGGCTAGGCGTTTCCTTTTCTCTTGAAGGTGTAGCAATCGCTAGAGTTCATTGAGCTAAGAAAGGGAGTAGTTTAATCTTAGTTCAGCGATGAGTTTATAAATTTCTAGGTTTAGAGTTTGTAATTTGTAGTTGAACTATCTGATTATAGTTATAATTGGTTCTGGATTTCCATTTGTGTAGTGGATTGATTTTTGTAGAACTTTTGAGCTTTAATATATGAAGTATCATGTATGTTAGTTGTAATCTTTTGATTCTTTCTACTCTTGCACAGTTGTGTTTTGATATTGAGTTGATTTTGATTACATTTGACCCGTTGTATTAATCAAACCTTTCTACATACACTAAGGGCACTTAACAGAATTATGAGTAATGGAGTTCCATTACTCAAGATTCTGGACTCAAGGAGTATTTTGAGGTTTACCAATTGAAACTTAGTGAATTCTACTCCCATATCAATTGATTTTGAACTATGACAGAGCACACTTTCAAGAGGATCTTCATCATTGTTTGGTTATCTGTTTATCACCATTCATTCCCCATTTCCCTAAAATCCAAAAATATTTTGTTAATCATTAGTTCAATTCACTTAATGTTTTCGAAAAACCAAAACCCTCTTTTTATGTTCAGTTTGCATTGCATGGTATACAAGTTAGCTTAGATCCAGTTAATAGGCTCTAATTAAGCGAAACGACCTGGGGTTGCATCCTATAGTACAATTCTTAGATAAAAATTTTGATTTAACCTCCAAGGTCAAGAAAAGGTTGCGAATCATTCATATAGTAATGACATATTTAGCATCCAACCAACTCCGGACAAGGAAGCCAATTTCCTAATTCCCTAAAGACTCTTTTCTTCAATGGCCAAGTTCCTTCTCACGGGTCATTTTCTCTAAAGGTTACAGGACAAAGCCAGAGAAAATTTCCGTGCACCAGCCTGATAACAGCCTACCCATAAACAGAGCCCATATAGTGAATGAAATAATTTATGGTCGTTAGCTTAGGCTTTAAAGACAAGTTCACTGATAAACTGGCCTACATAGAATCTTTGTCCCAACAGTCCCAATACCAGGTGAGATGAGTACCTCTTCACAGAATCAGCAGCACATAAAATAGGGTCCCGGAAAAAAAATCTAGATTTTGTTTATAATACTGACTATAATTAGAAATGAGAAGGTTAAATAAAGAATGGTGTGCCACACTCAAGCCAGATAAAAATGATCTACTATCAGTTGACTGTTCTGATATAGTGTAATTTGGAAAATAAATGGCTCCAAATATAGTAAGACTTGGAAAGACTTCATTTTTTCATTTTTCACAGACTGTAAGGTTGAAGAAACTTAAATCTACTTGTCTCATGATTTCCATCTTCTTAACTCCGTAATACAGAACAGGTTGACAAAAATGCAAGCTAGCACCAGATTTGATCCCTCCAAATTTCTATAACATGACAAAGCAAGACGTGTGCTTCAATTATCTGAAATACTAGATATCGTATATACTTTAGGTATTTATTCCATCCATATGCATGGTACAAATGTGTTATTTGGACATAATTTACAGTTGTCTCCTTCCAATTTAAGCATTCTGCTGAACAAGAATTAGAGAGTTTACCACAGCTAGGGCTGCATGTTTCTGTTCAATTGCATTTCACCCACTGAGCAAATTACCTGTAAGATATTACAAACAGAACATTATACAATATACATGCTAGATGTATGAAGAATACTTGCAATTCAATTGTGAAACAAAAAAAATCCTCAAAACGATGAAATAATATTCAATTGTGTTACAAAATGCAAATTTAATTACCAAGTTAATGGAGGCGAAACAAAGAATGTCTTCAAAAATTTCAGTTACACAAGTAAATATCTTTTTTCACTCATGGCAAATTCTATCAAGCATAAATACCCCTAAGAATCTTACAGGTCCTTAAACATGGTAAAACATAAAGTCTGGTTATTCACTAAATTTGGTTGCCGTTATTGTTTTTTTCCTTCTTGATTTTCTCATTACCCCATCCTTTCATTATTATTTCAGGCTTTATCATTTCTAGATATGGAATTTCTCCTTAATATGGAGTTATGAAAGCTCAAATAAATATATCTTTAATAACAAATTATCATCATGGCAGAGCTTTCAAAACAGGGACAAGAAGCCCGCAGGTAGCTCTAATGGGAAATGGCAGAATAAGGGGGAACAAGAACGCTAAAAACTGGCAAAGAAAAAATCCCTACAGCATGTTTATTTACAGTTTCAACCAAATAATAAATCATACAGAATTCAAACTCTACCACACCCATTCTTAGAATCCTTACAGAAGATGAATATATGTGTGTGCACGGACATACATGCGCTTGTGAAAGAACAGCATTTTTCTCCATTAACCACTTACAGTTAGCCTAATTTCTATGGAAAGCAGATGAGTAGCACATCAGCACAATGTAAGATACAGTAAACCCTTTCATTTCATAGATTACTGATTTATTTAGTATCCAGCACAAATTCAGACAGGGAAGTCATTTTCTCCATTCTGAACAGTGTTTTCTTCCATTTCCAAGTTCCTTTGGTCAAGGTTACAGGATAATGTTACTGAAAAAATTTCTTGAAACACCATGATGACAGCTTTGGCCATAAACAGAGCCCCTGTGATGAGTGCAATAATCCCCAACAATGGTATTAAGATTATGTAGACCATCTTATTAAGAAACTAAACAAAGAATAACAATTAGGAAGGCCTAATAGATGGATTGGAATTTAAGGTCCTTGGTTGAGCTATAAAGACAACCATACTCAAAGACTGACCTACCAAAAATTCAAGTCCTGACAATCCCAACACTAGGTGAAAGGAGCAACCCCTTATGAAAGAAGTGATGAATAATTAGAAATGAGCACAATGGATCAATAATGTTGTGCCACACTGAAGCTGGGAAGGGGATCCGTTATGTCAGTTGAATGTTTTGCTCTTATGTCATTTCTAAAGGAGATGGCACCAAATCTGGTAAGAAGACCTTTGACAGCGTTGCTTCTTTTTTTTTTTTCATTTTTAATGGATTGAAAGGTTGAAG
This sequence comes from Neltuma alba, assembly GCF_004799145.2. Lineage (NCBI taxonomy): Eukaryota > Viridiplantae > Streptophyta > Magnoliopsida > Fabales > Fabaceae > Neltuma > Neltuma alba. The sequence goes on along the minus strand of NW_021632830.1, from coordinate 158,178 downwards.
AAAACAAATCTAATCATCTCCCGATTTCCATGTCCTTAATCCGGTAGCACAATAGGTTTACTAAAACACAAACTGGTAGTAGAGTTGATCCCTCCATGTTTCTGAAACTTGACAAAGCAAGACGCATATTGCCATTATCCTACACTCTGGACGATACAATATTCTTGAGGAATTTATGCCATCCACTTACAAAGTATGGAGACGTGGAAAAGAAAAAATCACAAACTTTTCCTAGTACCATTACTGACAGTCTCACTAGCCCATTTAATTCAAACAAGCAAGTTTTATCCAAGAAAAATAAAAAATTCATACACATAGGTTTTGCTTTTGGCCAAAAGAAGCTTCAGACAGGTAAGCGATTCTCTTGAATCCCAGTAGACACACTTTCTTCCATGCCAATGTTACTTGTTCCTTGTAGAATGCCACGAAGCCATTGAATAATTTCTCCAAATAATCTCACTGTCGGCCCCACCACCAATAAAGCCCATATGATGGATGTAGCCAAACCCAGAAAGGGCGATAAGATAAAGAGAAGTAGAACGACCACAAGAAGCCCAAACAGAGCAGTAAATTGTTTCATGATAGCAGGGTAATTAGATCGATTTTGAAGTTTTAATTCTGCCATCAAACCCATAACATATAAGAATAGCATGATAAAAACGGCTCTCATGATTTTTCCATGCTCATCAAAGAGGGACAAATTCTTAGATTGAAATTCAAACTGCACGTAACCACCTACGGTTGTAATCAGAGAAAGTATGACGGCATGCTACGGTGCAAAAGATTCCTCTTGTCCAGGGTTTGAACTGCAGCGGCAAAAAATAAGTAATCAATAAAGTGAATCAGCAATATAAATTAGTGATAAGAATAATAGAAAGAAACTAAGAAAATAGTGGAAACAAGAAATGAAATTTGTTTTGCTGAAATTCACAGGGAACAGCGTAAGATAACGATTAGGTAGTGCTGATTAGACCAAAATAATGGGAACAATAGATATAATGTTAATGCGGTGTGGTTAAACCTTTGGGCAGAGCTAACAGTAGATGGAGTTAGGGGCATGTTGTGCGAGGCCCCTCCAATTTGTTGGTGGTCGACCATCATTGCAAGACAGAGTAGAGGGCAAAAAAATAAAGAATAGAGTAGGAAAGACAGATATGCTGAAGATGGTTGGTTAGGAAGAGAGAAGAGTTGCAAGAGCAGGAAAGAAAACCCACATGGGAAAGACAGATACGCTGAACATGTATATATATAGAGGGAAGCGCGTAGGCGAGAGACCCACAAAACCATACAGCGCTATTTGGAAAAGCAAGGAAGGTCTCAAGAGAGCTTAAGTTTTAAGTTCTCTTTAGTTTTTGCGCTGAGTTTTGTGACCTTCCCGGAAAAGCGAGAGTCCAAGTGGATTTTTGTACTTACCTGTTTTTTGGGAATTATTTTCAATCATAAATATAAAAACTAATTAATTAATATAAGTAGATAAAAAAATAAATTAAATTACCTATTTATAATAAATAAGTATTATTTTTCTTAAAATATCCTTACTAATCAAGTTTATTGAATAGAACTATCTTTATTAAGAGGACCATCTTGAAAATAAATAAATAAATATGAGATACAAAATGAGTTAGAATCTTATATTTAGAACAAAAATAAAAATTAAATGAGATCTTATATTAAAAATAGGAGATAGTAGTTTTAAGTTTTCAAGTCCGCTTGTATGAACAGAAAGTTTTGTCCGCACTATGCATTATTTTACCTAAAACCACACCGTTTTGATGTTATTAATTTAAAATTACTTGAAATCTCAAAACGAATGGGAGTTTTATGCGAGCTAAGAGTAATATATTTTAGGGAAAATTAATCCTTTAGTCCTTCAATTTTTCAATTTTTGACTCGTTTATAATTCAGTTCCTTATCTTTTTGATTTTTTATATTATTATCCCTACGATTTACAACTCATTTTGAGTTATCCTATGTGGCAAGGTGAGTCATGAAATTGCTGCCAACTCAGCTTTACATGACTGAAGAACTGCAGAAGACAGACGATGAGCTGAGAAGAAAAGAACTGCGCAAGGTTAGTCGGACTAGGATGCTGAAAATGTAGACGAAGAGGGAGAAAGAAGAAAGTTGCAGAGGCCACAAACCCAGCACAGGCGACGAATTTAAACTGTTAAAAACATGATGCATACCCGCGACCTGCCCTTTACTATTGTTAACCTTATCTTTTCTTTATTTTTTCCCTTGGGAGTCACTTAAAATATTATTTTGATTGTAAACGCTCTTAGATTCCGATCAAGTAACTTGGGAAGTCCACTTCCTTCAATGTGGGAATACGGAATTCGCTGTTCTCCACCATCTGCCTCCGTCGCTATTGTCCTTATCTCCAATGCACAGAGGGATGAATAAAATTTTCTTTCGCAGCTTCCACTAGAAACAATTATCTGGGTGTTTTTACAAGATTTTAATTGATGACCAAGCTTGCCGCCATTAAGACGAAACTTCGGGACTTTCTCATACTTAATGTTCACCTAAAGCTTTTCTGAAATCGGCACTGGTCGGGGAACTCTAAAGCCGGGGACCAAAAGTTTGTCAGCATACAAGTCAATATGATCCTAACCTGAACGAAGTCTCTATGGCACTCTTTCCACCATTGGGGTCACTGCAACTTTCTTCTTTCTCCCTCATCGTCCATCTTCTGTAGTTCTTCAGTCATGTAAAGCTGAGTTGGAAGCAATTTCATGACTCACCTTGCCACATAGGATAACTCAAAATGAGTTGTAAATTGTAGGGACAATAATATAAAAAATCAAAAAGATAAGGGACTGGGTCATAAACGAGTCAAAAGTTGAGGAACTAAGTCACACCGAGTCATAGTTGAGGGACTGAGTTATAATTGAGTTAGAAGTTGAAGGACTAAAAGATTAATTTTCCCTATATTTTAAATAAAAAATTATATTGTTGCCCCTATTTCCTAATTAACAAGTTCATGGACGTGAATTAACAATTTAATGAGAAACTACTAAGGGTGTATTGGGATTAGCAGTAACAAAACTAACTTTTACTCCATCTAACTTTTACAAAAGTCAATTAAGATAAAAATCAATGAGTATAATGTGATTTATGTTTGGCTTGGTTTTTTTTAATAAAAGTTACTTTGCTAAATTGAAATTTGTTTAAATAAGTAATGAAAAAGTAAATTTACATATAAAATAACTAAAAAAGGTATCGTTTTCCTTCAAACTAATTTGTCTGACTTATAAATTGATTTGTAATCTAGTGATATGCATAAATATTTTAAAGAGACATGTAACATATAATATAATTAAGTAATTTATTTAGCTTTCTTAATCTCTTTAAATTAGTCTACTGGGTCTTATATTAAAGATTTAAGATAATATATCATATGTATATAATTTGATAAATTTAAGAAAAACAATAAATGAAAAATAATTACATTATTACTATAAAAAAATCAAATTATTAGATCAAGATGAGACCCACTTAAATACCCTTATCTTTTTTTCACTTCCTTATTTACTTCCCTTCTCTGTGTTGGTAACTCAAGAAGTTGAGCGTCTAGCACAACCAACTTTTGCTTCAAAAGTTGGTAGCGCAAAAAACCCATCCAAACATCCTAAAATCTCTGACTGAGCCACAAACCTCAGTTTTATCAATTCCAATACATGTTCTCCCTCTCTAACAGTGATCCAAACAGGCGCTAACAAGTTAAAGAATACTAGTTGACAATTGAATCTATGGGATAATATAATCTCCATATAAAATTAAATTATAATATAGGAGTATTATATAACAATCTTTCAACAGAAGTCATATGTAAACCATTAGATGAAATAATAGGTTTATGTTAAAATTTTGTTGCAGACTGCCATTAACAAACTCATGGAAATAGATTAATAAGTTAATGGGAACATATTGACAATTCAAGGGCATCAGTTGACAACTAAATCTTTGTCCTTGTTTCCAACTAACGAGCTCATAGATATAGATTAACAAGTTAATGAGAATTTATTGACAAATACATGGACTTGTTATAACTTGTCAATGTTATATAAGAATTTTCTCAAATTTGATCTTACATGAAAGTTATACTATCCTATAAATTTAATTGTCAACTGATGCTCCCTGGCTTGTCAATAAGTTCCTATTGATTTGTTAATCTATACTCGTAAGCTTGTTAATGTCTGTCCGTAACAAAATTATGATATAAACCTATCATTTCATCTTATATCAACTTGTATGTTTTCGTCACACATTATTTCAGTTTAAAGATTGTTATATAATACTCTTTTGTTATGATTTGATCTTATAAAGAGGTTATATTATCTCATAAATTTAATTGTCAACTAACACCCTCCTAACTTGTTAATAGTTTTTCATTAAATTGTTAATTCCTGCCTATCAGTTTGTCAATTGGTAGGACATGGATAACAATGTAATTTTTTGTTGAGAATATATGACTCTTAAGCCTTATGGCACCTATTTATTTTAAAATTTTAAGAAAATTAATGCTCCCCGAGTTCCGCGCCCCCAGCCCCACGCACACGCGTCCTACTATTTTTTTCTTTTTAACTTGTTAAAGTTGTCCAAGAGTCTGAGCGGCAATCCTATTTTTGTTTTAACTAGTTTAGAACCTTCACATGTTAGGGGGTAATAGAGGCAAAAACTAAAAGGCATTATTAAAATTACTTTCTATCGATAGTAAAGGGTAAAGATAAATCTTGTTGGCAAAAAAAAAAGATAAATGAAATGATGTAATCGTAAATAAGTCTTTAAGTTTAATATATCTTTAATATATATTTTGCAAATATTAAAAGTGGGCAAGTCTTGAAATTTTTTGTATGTGTTTTACGTTTCATTTCCGTTATTGAATTTCTTCGATGACATGGATTTGTTAAAAAAAAATACAAATAATTACAAATTGATGTGCTTTAATAAAAAAAACAGAGAGGAGAGGATAGTGCATTTCTAATCAATCTAGAAACCAAGCTATGCCCGGAATGTTACATCTTCATTTTCCTATGTGAAAAATTCTGCTGTGTTCTTAAGGCATTCAACCGCGTAGCTTTCTCAAAGTATTGCATTAATATTGAACAGACCAAACGAAAGAGATATAAGTGTTATTTTTGAAATAATATTACATCACTTGATATGGAGGTCTTCCATCCTGCCACCCATATAACAAATCAATCAAGCAGTGGCCCCACAACTGTAGAAGAAAGGAAAAATTATGCACAGGTCTTAAGAAGTAAAATTTATTTATTTAAGGTCTCACAAAATATCAAAATTAATAGCAGGTCCCAAGAAACCTTAGAGTATTATATTGTAATTGTAAAATAACATCACTACCCTTTAAGTTTCTAATTCACAATTTTCTCTGTCAATGCAATTGACAACCTTAGTAGCGAGTATTAACAACCCGATAGGAGGTCTTTCATCCAGCCACCCATATAACCAATCAATCAAGCAATGGCCCCACAATAGTAGAAGAAAGCTTCAATAACAAATGAAAATAAAACAGCAGATGACATCACAAGATGATTAACAACATGTATATTCTCTTTGACGCCAAAACAATTAGCTTGTATTTAGGATCCAGCATTGGCACCCTCACAATAGATCTCATTACATTAAAGTCCTGTTTGTTATAAAGCATTAAAAATGAGCAGTAAGAATTGAGATTGGAATTGAGAAAAATCATTAAAGAGTGTTTAGTATCAGTAATTTTTTGTTAAATAAGATTAGGCACTTTCATGTAAGTAGAATTGGAGAATACTACCTTCCTCCTTGGTATTCCCCAATCCCACATACATGAATTTGTTCAATCCCAAGTATTAAGTAATTACTCATATTAAACACTCTTTTAATATATTTTTTCAATCTCAATTCTAATTAGAGTTGTTCACGAGATGGATCGGGACCGGGACAGGCCCGTCCCGGTCCTGTCCCGATGAACAGTAACGGGACAGATTTTTTGTCCTGTGTCCCACCTTGTCCCGGGGTTGTCCTGGTCCCGGTCAGGATGGGACGGATCCGGGACGTCCCGAACCTTTTTTTTTAAATTTTTAAATTTTTAAAAATTTTTTTAATAAAATCTGATTTTTTTAATTATATTTTTTTGGGCTTAAATCTTATAAAAAAACATCTTTTTATTTTTTTTATTTGTTTGGGCACTCTTAAACAAAAGCTCAAAATATTACATATAATAATCATTAAAAACTCTAAACAAAAGCTTTTAACACAATAAAAACTTGCTAAAAATTCTAATAATCAATAATCTTAAATCATTAACAAATATAAAAACTCTAAATAAATATATCCATAGTTCTATACAATAGTCTCAAATCTTAAAAAAATATGAAAAAAATGATATTATATAAATAGGATAAAACATTAAAAAAATTAATAAAAAAAAGGAACCGGGACGAGACGACCCCGTCCTGTCCCGATCCCTTTTTTGTCCTGTCCCAGTTTGTCCCGTCCCGAAAAATTTCGGGATGGATCCGTCCTCTCCTAATAAGACCGGGACCGGAATGGGCCGACCGGGACGGACCGGCCTTGAACACCCCTAATTCTAATATCCTTCATTTTCAATGGGACTTAAGTTCCTTTCAGAGCTTCGTAAACTCCAAAACCCTCACGTTCATGCCAAGAAAAATAAAAAAGTTCTTATTGACTAAATTTCCAAGTTAAATTGAGCTCTCAAAAGTAAATTATAGTGGTTTAATACTACCTCTGGTTCTACTTATAAAACCTCATTTGCAAACTATAATCAAAGTTTTATAATTAGGACCGGAGGTAATATGCCATATGCAAGAACAACATTACTCTCAAGCTCTAGCTTTTTTCCATCTAAAGGGATGTAGCTACATCGTAACTACATCCCTTTTTATTTTTTCCTGCAATCTTCCACAACATCTCCCGCTAGTAATCCTTTCTTACCTTTTTTCTGCTATCTTCCACAACATTATCAAGCACAAAAGCAAGGCTTCGTTCATAAAATATTAAAATTTCTCTTTATGCACTTGTCCGGACTGGGAGATCAGGAACTCAGTACCATACACCCCTTGAATCCACCAAGCTTGATGTGCTAAAAATGTTTCATTCCCTCTAGGTTTTCTAAGCAGTTATTGTTGCAATGACTGCATAAGCATGTAGTTTGAATAGAAGTCATCATTATGTAACATCAATTATTAGGAGATAAGTTAAAGCAAAACAAATAGTATCACCCAAAATAATATCAGTATTTGTAATAAGATACTAATGAAAATACCATTGACATCAAGACCCAGCAATTACATAAATTCATGTCATAGTACTGCAAATCCAATTTGGCACCCCAGCACTGACGATCCTATAATTGAATCAACACCTCAGGAAAAATAAAGAAAATGATTGAAAAGAAAATTCAGCTGAGGCTTATAATGGTTACCACGAAATCTATAAAAAAGGAGGAGAAATGGAGGAGGGAAAAGGAAGGTCCTTAACTAAAGTAAGTAGCCATGAAAATAGAAATAAGATACTCAAAATGACAAATTTTCTATTAAACAATACTTGTCCAGAATCAGTCATATACATAATTATTACTGGAATATTTTTGAGAAGTCGATGTGATAATTATTTTCCCATCTAAGATTAAAGAAGATAGAAAAGTGGTAGTTTAGAGGAAACAAATTATTTTAATGTAGATAACAGGAAGTGAAATACATAAGAAACAATAAAACTAAAACTAAAAATACGTAGAAAATAATGAAAAAACACTTTTAGCAAGTTGCAACTGGAACGTGTCTGGTTATACTGCATAGCCAATTAACATAGTTCAAAGTCCAATAAATAGTTCCTAAAGAGAGAGGGAGAGAGGCAAAGTCTATAGAAAAAGCAATAAATTACAAGTTTCGTTACCTAAAACGTACAACCATCAGTGTTTGAAAGGAAACACCTAAGAAGATTGCAGAAAAGAAATAACATGTGTAGGATAGTGTTAACTTGCTTATAATTTAACGTTGCATGTGAACAGAAAATAAAGTTAACAATGTTAGCATTCTGTTCCATCCAAACGGTTCCAGGTTCAATGCCCCGATTAGTTTCAAAATTTAACTTATTTCAGATATCTCTAGTTTGACTCCCAGATTATCACAAAATTATTGGTTTAAAGAATTAACAAACCTAACCAAATAGCTATACTTCCCACTGTATATGGGAAAAAAAATGTACTTACTATTGTAACTAAACACCAACCACGACGGGTGGGTGTGATGATTCAGCATCTCGTCCCTTAAACAAGTGGTTGAGGGTTCGATCCTCAATTCTTGTGAATGGAAAACACCTGTGGCCAGTCCCCTACTGCTTCGTGCACAGATAGTAAAAACGGGGGATTAGTCCCATGGCTACTAGCTGTGAGGATACCCTAGGGAAACCTAAACACCCAGACCGGAAATTTGAGCAACAACCCATTTCCAAATTCAGAAACTAATGGGAGTTAGACAAAACCAAACCCCATTAATAGTACAACTAAGAAACAACAGTCCCTGGAAGACAAATGATTTTTTTTTTTTGACCTCACAAATGATATTTAATAGAGTCATTGATCTAAAATACCACAACAATCCATGTACGGTAACGAATTGATACACTGAGCCGCACTTTTTATTCATCTCAATGAGGAACAACTTGATACAAAGCAGCCAAACCGTCCTTGAAAATCAGGGAGTGAATTTGACAAACTAATTCATAATTAAATTTGAATATGAAAAGTAACAAAAAATATCATGCACACAATTAAAAATAAAAATTAAATGAAGGTAGGAAAAAAAAAAGACTGTCGAAAGATTCAAAAAGAGTTTACCTCTATGACATGTATAGCATCCCATGCTCCTTCCTCTAAATAACCCCTTCAACCCTGCCTGGTCTTTGGGCCATCTTCAATCACAATAAGAATGAAATACCAGATAAAAATGAGAAGCGTCCAGTTAATTAACTCAAATAGAAAAGGCTTAAACCATGTCAAGATAGCTCATAAAACAAAGCCATAGATCCATCCAATCTGCAGACAAAAGAAAATAAAATAAAAACATACTAAATGAAGATAACACCAGTCTAATACTCCCTCCGTTCCTTATTATAAGAGACGAATAACCGAATTACGTTGATCAAAAAAGCAGTTAAAATTAGTTAAGAATAATCAATGTGTAAAAAATATAATTTTTTTCCCAAAAATGCCCTCATTAATAAGGAGAGAGAGCATGAGAGAGGACAATTAAATTATTGAAAGAAAGAGAAGTGGGAGGGAGAGAGAGTGTGAGTTGGAGACAATAAACATGGGTAAAATAGGAAATCAATACAAAAAAGTAGAGACAACTTTTAAGTGTCTCTTATATATAGGAACATGCAATTAGCATCAAATGTCTCTTATAATAAGGAACGGAGGGAGTATAGCACAATTATGCAACATGACATGATTTTAAAGTGGATTTATGAAGAATATGCAAAATCATATTAGCTTAAACAACGGCTTTCAAATTATTGTTATTTATTTTAGTATATTATCTGAATCAAACCTGTCAAAAGAAGAAGAAGAAGAAGAAGCAAACTCTACAACTGTCACCGTTAGTCATCATTAGGGTTGGCTAAAAGCCAACTATTAGCCCTATCTATCGTTTTTTATAAGAAACGATTTCTCTCATAATGGTGTTCTTGAATATAAAAGAGAAATCATCTTTTTTTTAATTAAATTTTGTAACATAAATTTTTACTCATTATCTCTTATATAATCTCTTCACAAAGAGGCCTATAATTAAAAATTTATGTATGTATTTTATACATTTATTGCTGTTTTGATGGTTGTTTCTTATAATACAAAATGGAGGGAGTACAATGTTTCTTTTTTTACATCAGAACAAAGGCTAAGACTTGAAAACAAGGAGGAGTTATAGAGAGAAACTAGTCCTCCTCATAAATATCAAATTACAATGTTGAGAACATTGATGTTTATGGGATCCAAAAAGTTTTGGTAGCACCCATCTGGTATGGTTGAAACGAGAAGAAGGTGCCCAGAAATATGATGCCTATCATAATCCGGAAGAGACTTGATGGAATAGAGCCTCTATTGATTGGCACTTCCTTTGAAGATAAATTTGCATCTCTAAGCTTCTACATCCCTGTGAATTTTCACTTTCCTTCTCCGGGCGTCTTCAAAAAACTTCTGATAAGTAATTTACGTAGTAATCTCTTATCAATCATGTCAGCAGTTAGTAAACACCGTTAGCTTTGAAACTAGCAGTCTTTGACCATAAGGATTAATTGCTCTAACGGAATAATTTGTAAGGAAAATCACAGGGACCTAATTAAAATTTGAGTAAAACGATGAGTCCGGGGGGATTAGCTTTCCTTTTTAAATATTCATGGGGATTCCATTAAATAAAATTAATATTTAAATTTCCATTCAAAATAACGAAATTAACATGTTTTGTAAATAATTATTATAAAATTATGATAATATTATAAATAGAAATATTATAAAGTAAAATTATAATATTTATTTATAGACATGAAATTTAAATGCTTAAATATTTGTATAAAATGATAATTAATTTAAATATTTTAAATTTAAAATACTTTAAACAATTAAAATTAATGTTGATACTTTATAAATTATTATCGGCATTTTTATATTATCATTCATGTTTTTTTTTTTTTGAAATTGTAAATTTAAATTTTTTCATAACATTTAAAATACCAAAGCCGCTATTTAAAAAAATGGGTGATAAGCTAAGGTTTTGTTTTTTCTAGATCAATAGAGGGTACGATAATCAAAATCAAGATATTTCATAGCATTGGGTAAAATTAGCAATACATTTTTAGTTATACACAGTAGAAAGTTCATTTCACCGGCTCAAAGGAGAAAGGCTTGCTTCCCTTGTTTGAAAGAAATATTTACTCCTTAAAGACCTAAATAATGAGCCCCAAACATTTAAAATTATTATTTCTTTCCCCTTTCTCTATGCACGCATTGCGTCGATAAAAATTACAGTTTGATTTAAAATATAGGTCTTTCTTTTTTTTATTTTTTCTTTTTTTCTTGTGTTATAGGGTGAATGGACAATACCACCCTTGGGCCGCAGAGATTTTTGAAGCACGATCGTAAGATCGTTAATCTCTCACACCGGAGCATATGCTCACAAGAAGGCACTGGCACGTGAGGATTTACTTGCCAAGAGGGCTCATGAGATGAACAATGAAAGAGCAGTCTTGCTGGACCCACCCACATTCTGCTTGGATCAAATGGCAAAGGACTGAACTTAGTCCTGTTTATTTTAGCTAGTCTGTGTAAACTTCTATTTAGTAGGAAATATTGAAAATAAAAAATAAGAACTAAAATTGTAATTGATAAAAATTATTAAAAAATATTTAGTATGAGTAATTATTTGTTACATAAAATTAGATAAATCTATTGAGGTGGGATTGGAGAATACCATCTCCCATTATAGTATTTTGCAATCTTACATACACGAGTTTGTTTAATCTCATATAATAAGAAATTTCTCATGCTAAACATTTTTTAATAAATGTTTTTTAATTTCAATCTCAATTCCTACTCTTTATTTTTAATACTTCGCACAAAACAAGAGCTTAGTTTGTATTTGTAGTTTTCCTTCTCTAGATTGTCGTAGAACTTGCGTCTCTATATGTATAATTGTATAGTGCCAATGAATCACTTTTCGATGGTCTGAGATATGATTGATATATATTTAAAATATTTGAAACATTAAATATTTTAAGATTAACACTATTTTTAGTTTTTAACTTTGACCTTGTTTTGGTTTTGATCATGAAATTTGATTTTATTTTGATCTGTTTAAACATTTTTTACTTGATAATAGTGTCTTTTTTGGTCCTTAAAACTTTCAAAATCATTTGTTTTAAATTTCAAACTAAAATTAACATGAAGTCAAATTTTAAAAATTAAAGATAATATTAACCAACTTTTATTTGGAAATTGCTGCTCTTTGGTGATCGTATGTCACAAATTTTTATCTAGCCTTATTTAATGTATATATTAATATTAAAGAAGTGTAAAGTTCAGGCGTCATGTTCTTTTTTAATTATATGTATTGCGCTAATTTTACTTATGATGTATCGGTTATTCTGATCTTCCCCCAACTCTTATATTTAAAATCAAAAGAGTATTATTTTTCTACTACTTTTAGTACCTTAATTTTATTTATAATAAATCATAAATAAAATTAGAATGTTGAGTATAATTGGATAGGATACATAATAAATAAGATTAGAATACTAAATACTACTGAGAAATAACATTAGGATGTTTTACAATAACTTACCCATTAAAAATGATAAAAAATTGGATTAATACTATTATTATTTCTTACTGTATAGAAAGTAAGTATGTGTGTGATTTTACAAATAATTTTATAATATATAAATAAGTGTAAAAAATTTTTGTTTTGATTTACATAAAATAAGATACTCATTAAAAATAATACAAAAATTGGATTGATACTGTTATTATATCTTACGGTACAGAAAATAAGTATAATATATGAAGTCAGCGTGAGAAGAGTTATGTTGGATTTATATAAAAATAAATATTTTTTTTAAAAGTAATTTTGGGCATCCCGAACAACCGTCCTCAAGCAGTAATCCATCGGTCCACAGTCAATCTTCGTGTCTTTTGCGTTACATAAAATGAACAGGTAAGATAGAGCGAAAGATGCAGCGGACAGAGCTGGAGCCGAGTCAAGAGAAAGCAAGGTTGGGAGAAGAAAGCGAAATAGAGGCAGAACGGAGGACTCGACATTCGTCTCCCGAGAAACCCGAACCGGTGATAGCTTCAGATCTTCTCCTTTCCCCTTGAATTCAATGAATCCTATCGCTCAATTCATTGTTATGGCTAGCTCCGATTGAAATTGAGGCCAAAAAATTTGTCGGATTAAACTTCAATTTGTAGAGTGAGCCCTTTGGTTGGCCTTATCAACAATGGCTTCGTAGCTTTTTAGGCGATTTGGTTCTTGTGTGTTCACTGGGTTGCATTTGGTCATTGCCCCTCTTTTTTTCCCTGTTATTTCTTACTGTCTGCTTTTGTTTGTTATTCTCTTCTGCTTCTGCTTTCCTCCTTTTACTTCGGCGCAACATTGATATCACAGAAAAACAAGAAAAAAACTTATCTTCGTTGCAACATTGTTATTCTCTGCTTCTGATTTCTTCCATATATTGCGTGTCAAGTTTATCTTCTTTCGGAATGATTTTGAGGGAAAAAGCGTGTGATGATGCGATGGTGGTGGTTTTTTTTTTGGGGGGGGGGTTAGTGAAGGAATGGGCTATGGACTTGTAGGGTTATCTATATGGTTATCAGATTTAGGTGAATAGTCAAGAAAAGCAAATTAATTTTTTTGAGATATTTTTATTAAATTAAAGCTAGGCATTAATCATCAACCTTAAAAGAAATCAAAATAGTTAAAGTTAAATTTATTAATAACTGCAAGAAAATTTGTTGTTGAGTATTTGCAGTTTGACTGTGGTACTATTGTTAATATTACACGACATTGTAAGGGTCATGTTCCTTTTAGTAATTGTACAGCTAAAAATGTTTTTGACAAACATGTATCATCCTAACATGTTTAATCTGTCAAAATCACTCTTAATGTTAAACAATCCAACCATAAGTTCAAATCTGTGCATACATAAATACATATACATCTGTGCTTGATTGCGTGTAAGCAGTGATTGAGGCAAACTAATGCAAGAAGGTTGGAACTATTTGAGTTACTGAGAGTTCGTTTGTGAGTGTCTTTTTATTCACTTTATAGATGCAATGTATGCTTTTCTTTGTTCTCCAATTCACTGGCTCCTCGACAATATATGCCTTTGTCATATGGCCATGAACGTAGAAATGTTGGCTGATGCTTGCTATCTAATTGGAGCATGCCAATTTCTGAAATAGTTGAAGGTTTCTTTGAATCATTGATGAGATTTCATACATAAAATGTTCTTTCCTTTTTCTTTTTCTTTTCTTTAAATTGTCTTTTGTGAATAACATGCTAAACTATGGGAATTTTATATCTTGACTCTCCCATTAACCCATTTTTTCCATGAAGGTCTATGGAAGAAGGACCTGATTTTATAATATCTAACGTCAAAGATGATGATGAGTAGTGTCCAACTGTGATGGAACCAAGGACCAAAGCTTGGAGTTATGGTGGAATGTGCGCTAACAAAACTAGGTCAGCATTTTCTAGAGAAGGTGGTGACATCTGGAGACCCCTCGACCACAAACAATTTGATTCAGAGATTCGTACAAAATTCACCTAAATCAGTGTCTCTCAACACTCTTTGCCATCTTCTCTCTCCTTCTACAGTTCAACCCCTTCTCTCCTCAGTTGCCTTCCTGGTTAGTACTTTACTCTTTATCACTCTCCTTGAATTGATTATTAGAGTCTCATTTTTTTGCAAATTTTGCCGCTTTATGCAAGAATTGCTGAAGCACCTTGGTACAGTTGGAACCCTAAGATTGTAGCTGAGCTTGCTGCTTTGCTGGATGAACAGGAACAATATTCAGCCTGGGAAACTCTAATTTCGGAAGCCACTTCCAAATTAGAGTCTGGCTCTCGAGATCTGGCTCTTTTCTATTGTAAATTGTTGGAGTATCACTCCAAGCAAAATTCAGAAAGAGGGTTTGAGATTGCTTACTCGTACCTAAGCCAGCTTCTTCATAGTTCATCATCCTCTATTTACATAAAACGTCGTGTTTATGAATATATGGTCAGTGGTTTATGTTCAATGGATAGGCCTTGTGAGGCAGAGAATTTGGTTGAGAATATGAGAATCAAAGCACTTGAACCTTCAGCATTTGAATTCAAGTCTATCATGTATGGTTATGGAAGATTGGGATTATTCCAAGGCTTGGAGAGACACTTGATTCAAATGGAAAAAGAAGGGTTTGTTATTGATACAGTTTGTTCAAATATGGTTCTTTCAGCGTACGGAATGCACGGTGAGCTAACAAAGACGGTTTCATGGCTTCAAAGGATGAGGAATACATTGATTCCGTTCTCGAAAAGGACATATAATTCTGTTTTGAATTCATGGCCTGTTCTCATGAGAAAATTGGTGGACTTAAATGGCTTCCCATTGTCAATTGAAGAGTTGAATGCTGGTTTGGAAGGAGATGAAGCTATGGTGGTTGGAGAGCTAATCAGGTCAACCGAGATTCTAGAAGAGGTCATGGTTTGGGACTCTAAGCAGGCAAAGCTGGATTTACATGGACTGCATTTGGGTTCATCCTGTCTAATTATGTTACTTTGGTTGCAAGAAATGCGACGAAGGCTGAACGATTCAACTTACGCTGTTCCTGCAGAAATTGTTGTGGTGTGTGGTTCAGGGAAGCATAGCAATCTCAGGGGACAATCTCCTGTGAAGACGTTGGTGAAAGAGATGATGGTGAAGATGAAAAGTCCTCTGAGAATTCATGATAGGAAGAACAATGGTTGTTTTGTTGCTAAAGGTAAAGCTATGAGAGATTGGTTGTGTTTGGGACACGAATTAAACAAATAGAATATGCAAAATCATAATGGGGCCATCGTTGCCTAACCGTTAGTTAGCCATGCTTGCTCCTACATGCCATGCTCTCAAATTTGATTCTTTCTTTGGCTTTTGCACGTGTGAGAGAGGGGGATTATATCAGATTTATTCCGAGAGATTAATAAGTTAAAAGAAAAAAATTACCTGTAATATACGTATTCTTCCAACACTCTAATTTTTTTTTTAATAATGCATTAAATACCATAAACTATAAATAAAATTAGAGTATTGGATACTATTAAAGAATTACATTAGGGTATTGCATGTTATTTTACTCTTGAAAAAGTTAAAAAAAAATTAAAACAATTTTTAAGATAATTTAATATAAAAGGCCATTGTTTTGAGATATTGATGACACTTCATCACTTATTTAAGCTTTATTAGCCAACTTTGTCATAAAATAATTCCAGCCCCCAACGAGAGTGTGGAGGTGGCGTGTTTATTTATTTTTTTGAAAAAAACTAAAGTATATATATTTAATTATTTACGTTTACATCTAGTTTCAATCTGGTTTTTTAAATTTAAAAAGTGTATTTTTATTTTTTTTTATTTTAAAATCCTCTATCTCATTTAACATAGTATGCTTGTTATCATTTTTATTATAAATAAACCTGCAGATCAATTGGTTTATTTTAATTTTGTATTATAAATATGTTTTGTCAGTATTTAATTATATAGTTACTGTTTGAATTTATTGCGTCAACATGTTTTTGCGAAATGATACTAACAGTGCTGAAATTAAAAAAAAAAAAACATATTTTTTAAACTTAGATGTAAATTTAGTGAACTAAAGTATAGTTTAGCTTTAAAAAGTGAAGGACAATACTATAAAAACACGTTTCCTATTTCATCTTAGTAGACGTAGATGATTTGAGATTATTGAAATTGGAGTCATTAATTTGTTATTTTGATATTTTCAGGATATTTTCCTGGTATTTTCCCTAATTAGCAAATCATAGCTTTTTATTTATATATTTAAACAGAAATAAAGAATGTATTTTATTGTTTTAAAATTTTTTTGTCATTGATTAATATTAACTTTTTCAGCAGAAAAGAGAATTTTACGTACTAGAAGTTTACATTACACTCCTCCGACCCTTAATATAGGACAAAACTGTTGAATTGGTTTTAGTCTTAAATATAAGACTCATTTTTCATATTTATCAATTTTCTCTAAATTACCCTTATGGATACTCCCTCAACCATAATCAAATAGAAGAGGGAGAGGGGACATTAAGAAAAATGATTATGGTATTTTAGGAAAAACGTGTCATATTTCTTATAATTAACTAACTTACCTAACTTCCTTAATCTAATCAAATTAATTAAATGGGTCTTATATTAAGGACCGGATTAGTATAAATTTAGTATATTTAATTAAAATTTGTAATAAATTATTATACAAATTATAGCAATTGCATGAGTATAGACTATTTTTCGTGATTTAATTTGCAAATAATATTTATTAAGAATGATTTGTCAATGCCAAGCATATTTTTTCAAAACAAAATAAATTGATTTATTTATTTTTTAACGAATTTTAATTTGTGTCCTCATTTTATGTTCGCAACATGTTTTAATATAAGAAGTTAATTTTATATTATAACTAATAAAATGGTTAGCACATGCTCCTAACACACTAAACAATTAAGAAAAAATTGCAATAAGGTCCCACTTAAGGGAATTAAATATAAAAAAGTCGCTTAAAATAATCAAATTATTCTAAAGTCTCAAGGGACCTCATTGTAATAAATTTTATTTGTTTAATTACCAAATTGTTCTCTTTTTTTTTTAAAAAAGTTTGTATTGACAACTTAAGGTGTAAGGATCAATAACTATCACGACAGATATTGACAATACATTTTCTCAGCATATCACAAAATGTAATAAATGAGTTGTTCATATCTGCCCTTTCAATTGTCAATGCAAACTAAAAAAAAAGAAGGGCAATTTCATAACGAAACAAATGAATTCTCTTGTAATGAGGTCCCTGAAACTTCAGAATAATTTGATAATTTTAAGAGATCTTTTTGTACTTAATTATCTTAGTTGGGATTTTGTTGCAATTTTCGCAACAATTAAACACATACATTGTGCCACCGCCCCAAGTTATAGCAGCCCAAATAAGCCCGATCACAGAAATTTAAGCTTTGAAGCGGCCCAACAAAACACAACACACGCTCGGCCACGCAAGTGTCTGCATTTAGTGTTTGATAATATTTTAAATATGATTATTTCTAATGGAAGAATATCTGTACTTACAAAAAGGTTAAAAAAACTTGACAACCAAAAGGAGTTAGGTCTAATAGAAAGAGCTCATCTCCCATAATATGGTATATTAAGATTTAAATCCATGTTGAGAGATATATTCACATTTAGTGCCAAATAATGACTTGAATATGGTTGTCTCTAATAATAAGACTATTCAAAATATGATATAAATGATTTAGATTTAAAATTTTTAATATGTAAGTTTTTTATTGATAAATTTATTTTTTTAAAAAGTATTATTTATAAAATTATCTTTATTTTGAATTGTGTATCTATTAAAATAAAAAAAATGATCACAGTATATAAAAAGCTTCAATTTAATTTTGATCATCCAAAATCAATCTGAGTAATGAACTGCATTTCATAATAACGATTGTGACGGGGGATGAAATGTTAAAATGTAGCACCGAGCTGACTTTCCTTCTTTCTTGGTGGGGCCGGTCTCTTAATTTACTGCGTTCACCTCGCCGGCGACCCCCGTTGTTGGGATGCCTTCCCATTTCAGTATCAAATTCGAAGACGGAGCACAAATTACCAAATTTTCTATATGCATTACTTTCTTGATCTCAATATAGATGTCTTCTCCTACATCATCCCCTATTCTTCTGAGCATCTTCAGGTCAGTGATCGGCATCACTTTTATTAATCTGCTTTCTTTTAATTATATAATCTCCGCTACTGCATGATGCTACTCATCTCCTTTATGTTACTCTCTTTATTGATAAATTTATTTTTCTTTAAAGAAGTATTATTTATAAAATTATCTTTATTTTGAATTGTGTATCTATTAAAAGAAAAAAAGATTATCACAATTTGTAAAAAAACTTAAATTTAATTTTGACCATCCAAAACTGATGAGTAAAGGACCTTTCACATGTTGACCATTGCAATTTGACCATCCAAAATTGATATGAGTAAAGGATGTTTCACATGTTGACCATTGCAACGAGAGAATGGGGGAACTGGATGTTGACCATTGCCCCCTTACTTTTGCCGCTCGACGGGTTACCAGCTGTTGGCGCGAGCTATTACTAAATTTGCTATTTGGCGGGACCCTGCTGTGCGTGGGACGGGGGAATGGCTGGCCGATTATCTTCGCCTCTTTGTTGAGCCAACTAAGCCAAGGGAGCGCACGACATTAAGTTACAAAGCAAAACCCAACTTACTAGATTTTCTGTATGCATTAAGTCCTTCGTCTCAAGAGAGATTCCTTCTCCTAAATCACCCATATTCTTCTCAGCATCCTGTATTCATTAATTCCTTGCTCTCAATAGAGATGCCGTCTCCTACATCCCCCACCACCCTTCTCAGCATCTTCAGGTCAGTGATCAGCATCAGTTTTATTAATCTGCTTTCTTTTAATTATATAATCTCTTCTACTGCATGATGCTACTTATCTCCTTTATGTTACTCCCTTTTTTTCTGACTTGCAATTTGCCTCAATTCTCTAGTTTTTAATTTGCTTAACAGTCCATGAACTAGTTCTCTGTTTCCTGTAAAAAGAGATAGAATCATCAATCTTGAGCAGTAAGTACTAAGTTCTACTCATGTTGTCTATGTTGCTTTCTTTCTATCTTATATTGTGCCTAGATTCTCTAGTTTTTTCTAAACAGTTCATGCATTAGTAATTTTTTTTTTCCAGTAAAAAGAAAAAAGATAGAATCATCAACCTCGTCCAGTAAGTTCTGTTCAGGTTGTTTAAGTCGCTTTCTTTCTATCCTGTAATTTCAGTCAGTTCCTCATCTTACAAGAGAGAAGAGGAGAGAGTAACTTGTGAAGGATACTAAGAGAGAAGATGAAAAGAAGGAGGAACGAGAGTCACGTAAAATGGTGAAGAGGGAGAAAATCTGGGAGAGGCTTATTGAAAAATGGGAGAGAGAAATTTGTAGATAGTTCCTAATTAGGAAGCAGATGGAGTATGATTCTTCTAAAATTTCTTCCTCTATTACCGGTAAGTTCTTCTCATGTTTAAGTTGCTTTCTTCTCTTTCTCCCTTCCTCACAGCTCACAGGTCCCTGCAGTTACAATTCCGTTTTTGAGCTGACCCAAGTCACAAACCACAAGTCCCATATACTTTCGCATGTCTCTTTTACCTATTGATCTCAACTGATCGCGCCGTCCCCTTCTTCCTTCTCCCCCTTCCCAGTCTCACTCCCCTCTCCCATTTTTTTTCATTTGGATATTTTCAACCTTTAGGAGTAGATTTTTCTAGCAAATGGACTTTCATATTTATATTATCTTAATTTATAAAGTTTTATATTTTATTTATTTTTAATTTTAATTTGAATGAAAAGTAATATTAAGTTTAAATAATAATGTTAATAACATAAAATTTCACATAATTCTGAATTTAATTTTTAAAAATTAATTAGTTTAGCAATTTCTGATCTTCAAAATATTGTTTTTTAGTCCATAAAACCAAATCACTTCAAATACTAAAGTTAAAATAAAGTGAAATTTTGAAAACTAAAAACAGTGTTAACCGTTTTCCAAATTAAACGGTTATATTAAAAAAGAGATAATATCATAAGTTATTTATAAATTTTGAATGGGATAATGTTTTTAATAGGAAGCATTTAATTTATACTTTTTCAATAGAAAGCATCATAAGATGACCATTATGCTGCGTTGGTGCATTTTGATTGGAGAATGTTTAAACGATATGGTGCCCTCGAACCCTTCGGAATTTCTCACTCACAAATCAATATTCAAGGCTCTGATACAAAGTCGATCACTAAGCTTAGTCTAACGCGTGAGCTGTCGTTTCTGAAAGGTGTGCCCACCTCCGCACTCCTTTTTCTCGCCTTCCTTCATTTTCTGCCATTCAAACTCCCTATCCTTGTTAACTTTTTTGTTTTCTAAATTGTGCAAGAACCACGATGTTTCCCGCCTTTCTCTTCCTTCGTCTTTCTTCCTGATTATCACTTCCAGTGGTTAATATTAAAAATAAGTGTATATTTAATTTGATCATAAACATATTATCATAGTTGACTTTATCTTCAATATTTTATCTATTTTACCTCTGAGGTAATTCTAATGTGATTATACATGTTAAGGGCTTTCATTAATTAAAAGATTTTTCTGCTGCTCATGATTAATAAAGACATTTCAGGAAAAATAACGCTCATTTATTACAGAGAATAGTTTGACTAATTTCAAATATTTTCAAATTAGCTTGATTTTTCTAAAGTTTCTTCATTTATTATATTACCCAGACAAAAGCGCTATCCATTTGTTTCTTATAATGTAACAGCGACTCATCACTAAGAACATACAGATTTATTATGCTAATTAATTAATCATGGCAGGTCCATTCCTAGATATGAAGGTTTTGGTGAGTTCATGAAGGAGTTAACTTCTAGGGTGCAGAGGCAGTACCCCGATGCATCGCCGTTGGAGGAAAACTCTGCAAGAAGGTGGATTTTTATCACAAGCAGAAGCATCTATAGATGTACCGGTGATATTATCTCAGGTTCGCTTGCTTGTTTGGTATTAATATCATTCCTCCTCTCTCGTAATGAAACCCCAGTTTATCTCTTCATCATCTGGGCATTCCTCATCTTGGCAATACTGGTCGTTGCGTATTTGATCTGCAATAATGGGGCGGCATATTAGAGAGGGTATTAGAAGGAGGAGGAGGCCAGCACGTTATTATTAGAGGTCCCAACCCCAGTCACGTCTCATGACTCTTTATATACACACACACACACACACACAAGTACAAGTATCCTCTTATTACAAACAATTCTGTTCGAGACACTATTGAGTATTAAATATGGGTACCTCTCCCAATAGATATCCGAACCTTAGTTTATCATGTTATGAGGGACCAACCCCAGTCACGTCTCATGACTCTTTATATACACACACACACACACACACAAGTACAAGTATCCTCTTATTACAAACAATTCTGTTCGAGACACTATTGAGTATTAAATATGGGTACCTCTCCCAATAGATATCCGAACCTTAGTTTATCATGTTATGAGGGAGTAGCCCTTTCTACTAGACTCAACCTTTTATATATGTATGTATGTATACGTGTGAAGATGGATTTATTCTGTATGGCTTTGTTACACGATTATATTTCTTATAGTAATTACGATAGTTGGGTCTTTATAATATTGCCTTTTTCTCTCATACATTTTTTTTTCTTGGAGGTAAAGTTTTCTTTTATATGTTCACACTGCCTTTTGCTTGACCATTAGGGTGTGTTTGGTATGAGGGATTTGGAAGGGAGGGGAAGGAGGGGGAAGGATTTTAATCATTTCCTCTTATTTGGCAACACACAAATTTTAACCTCCTCTCCAAAATTGGGAGGATTTGGAGGGAAAGGGCAATATTTTGTCATGTTGTGACTATTACACCCATGTCTTAAATAAAATAAGGACAAAATTATCCATGTTAAAATATTTTTCCCTCCCCTCCCCTCATAAACCAAACAAGATAATATTAAAACTCCTCTTCTCCTCTCTTTTTTTATAAATCCAAGCAAGGTAATATTAAAATCTTTCCACTCCTCCCCTTCCCTTCCTTCCATTAAAATTCCTCCCCTCCCCTTCCCTTCCTTCCATTAAAATTCCTCCCCTCCCCTTCCCTTCCTTCCATTAAAATTCCTCCCCTCCCCTTCCTCTTGTTGAGCCAAACAGACCCTTAGTTTTCATTCGGTCAGAAATTGGCCTTGTGGTGGTGCCCCCTCGTTACTTCCGTTACCTGCTTCTTCAACCAAAAATAATCAATTTTTATAATAATTATTATTTCAAATATAAAATAAATTATTATTATTATTTACACAACTTCCCCACGTGGGGGCCGGGACATTTTCTTCTTCAACACTCTGAATTTTTGTTCCTCGGTCGTATGTTTTCATTACTAAGGATAATTTCAAAACATTAAGATCATAGTATTTCTTTTATCATACGATTAATTATTAAGAAGGATTCGAAAAATGGGCGTACAAGGAGAAGCCAAAGGCGCTAATTAATGCGGACAAACGTGATGGGAGAATATTCCATGTGGTCATGTAATGTTGGGATAATCCTTTCAAAATTGCCATTTGAAATACCCAGATTCTAATTTGGATTATTAGTTTGGTACTATTACCTAAGCTGGAATTTATAAATTAGGTCAAACAATTTCTTTATGCGGGAGCTATTATAAAAGCAAAACCGAAGTGTGCAAGTTTTTGGTAACATTTTTGTTTTGAAATATCTATCTATTTAGGTCTTGTAAATATAAAATTTGAACTTGTTAATTTTAAAATGTGTATTGCCATTGAGTTACAAGATGTTATTTATAAGTTCTATTAAGTTGTATAAATTTAGTATTATATTGTAAGTATGTAAGTATTTAATGTGGAATACCATCAAGGAAAAAAAAACTTAATTAATATATTTCTCTGATTCTAAATATAAGACACATTTATACTATAAAATAAACCTCATATTTAGGACCGAAATAGTATATAGTGACAACAAAAAGAGAAGAGAGAGCATAGAGTAAATAGTAAAGATATGTGTTCAAGTGACACTATCTAATATCCTATTTATAGATTACTGCCTCTTTCTATTTACCTTATTACCCTTATGAATACTGTTACCATATATCACCCACAAGTAGAATTTTGTTTTTGTGGATTTGTTAAAATGAGCTTTTAAGACCTTACCTAAAATTGGTTTGATTTACAAAGTTTGACACTTCCTAGACCGGATGAACAACTAGTCGGGGAAAGTTTTTTCTTGACTGATTTCAAACTATCGCACCTTCATATGATGGGTAAGAACCAATCAAGAAAATAAAGCATAGAAAAGAGATGGAGACAAGAGAATAAAAGAATCATCTTGTATTTATTTACTTGCATTACAACAATAAACAATAAAATTTATAAAAAGAAAAAGGAAGATTGATATCCACACGTTATAATATTTATAATAGAGATGTTTTGAAGTTTTTGGGCCAAAAGATATTTTGAATCTGACGGTCATAATCTTCATCAAAGTAACTATCTAATCCAATGATCCACAATCAACATTCCTCTTCGAACGTTACCAGAAGAGCAGATAAGATAAAGCAAAAGACGCAGAAGACAGGGATGGCGGGAGGGAGTAGTTGAGAAAAGGGAAGAAAACTAAACAGTACAGAACGGAGGACTCGACATTCGATTGCGGAGACACCCAAACCGGTAATGGCTTTGCTTAACTCTCATCAGTTCTTCATATTCATTCTGTGTCACTCTTGTTTCTTGTACAATATAGGCCTCGATTTGAAATTCTATAAACTAGCTAATAACCTTTTCCCTACTTGTCCTTCGTCTCCTGAAATACCATATATGAGCATATACAAAAATGACCTAGTCCATTATTTTTTAATGGAAAACGTTGACTTTTGTTGCTCATATAAAGTTACTTCAATGTAGAAAATATGCGGTGATGCTTTATACTTAGCTATATCTTTGAGAAAAATTGACCATTGAGATAAGGAAAAGAGTCATGTACTTGGTTTTACTTCATCATAGGAATAAATGGATTTATAATATGGGGTTTCTTATACGTTCCAGGTCTTGAATTTGAAGCTCAAGGTTTGGAATATGACAATGAGAATTAGAAGCTCGATTTTGGAGCTAAATTTTATATTCAAATATGGCTTTGAAGTCAATCATTTCCAGGAGATAAAGCAGTTCTGATATGATATGTCTGTCTACGGCTTTGGGCCATTAAAAGAAGTTAAGTCAATGATCTTCCCGACAACACAACTGACGTAGCTCATCAAATTTTGATTTATTGATGGTTGTGTGTGTCAATTCACACCAGCCATGGAGTTCAATCATCCCAACTCTCGTCTTGTTTCAGAAATACAAAACCATAAACGAGGTGAATCAAATGCACGCAAGAATGATCACAACTGGGCTAATCAACAACTGGTCTCTCGCTACCAAACTCATCCTCACTTTTGTTTCTTCACCCTATGAGCCTCTTGTTGAGTTCGCTCACTACATCTTCAAGCATCATGCTCATCGTAATCCTCAAGAACAGGAGGACCCTTTTCTTTGGAATGCCATGCTTAGGTCCTACTCTCATGGTTGTTCCCCCAGAGGAGCTCTGGCAATACTCTGTTTGATGCTTGAACTGGGGGTATGTTTGGATAAGTTCTCATTTTCCCTGGTTTTGAAAGCATGCTCTCAAGTGGGTTTGAAGAAAGAAGGAACATAGATTCATGGATTCTTGTGTAAGTTGCAAATTGGGTCTGATACATATTTGAAAAATTGTTTGATTAGTTATTTTCTGAGATTTAGGTGACTTCAATATGCCCGTCAATTGTTTGACAGAATGTCTTGTCATGATTATATCTCATATAACTTAATGATTGATGGGTATGTCAAATATAGGATGGTTAGAGGAGCCCGTGAATTGTTTGACAATACGCCTCTAAAGGAGAAGAATCTGATTACTTGGAACTCAATGATCAGAGGATATGTGAGATCCAAAGAAGGATTGAATTGTGCCTGGAATTTGTTTCTTAAAATGCCCGAGAGAGACTTAGTTTCATGGAACACAATGATTGATGGATGTGTAAAGTTTGGAAATATAGAAGATGCTTAGATATTGTTCAGCAAGATGCCTGAAAGAGATTTGTTCACTTGGGCAAATATGATTGATGGTTATGTGAAATCAGGTAATGTTCTTGTTACAAGGAGATTGTTTGATGAAATGCCTGAGAGAAATACTATTTCTTGTAATACCGTGATGGCTGGCTATGTTCAGAACGGTTATTGCATTAAAGCTCTGAAGCTATTTCATGGTATGAAAAAGCACATGCACAACCAGATGACACCACCTTGTTGGTTGTTCTTATAGCCATCACCCAATTAGGACACGTTGAAGTTGGAGCTATCATTCACTGATATTTAGAGAATAACAATAGTAAATATTTGAGTGTTAAACTTAGTGTTGCTCTAGTTAACATGTATTCCAAGTGTGGTAGCATAGAGAATGCTATCTCAGTATTTGGAAATATTGATCAGAAATGTGTTGATCATTGGAATCCTATGATTGGTGGCTTGGCTATTCATGGTATGGGTGAAATGTCTATAAACTTTCTCTTCCAGATAGTAAAGGATTTTGTTAAACCGGATGATATAACATTCATTGGTGTGTTGAGTGCTTGTAGGCATGTCAGTTTACTAAAAGAGGGATTGATATGTTTTGAGCTCGTGCAAAGAGTATACAAGGTTGAACCTAAGGTGCAACATTATGGATGCATGGTAGACATCCTTTGTCAAGCTAGGCTTGTTGAAGCAACCAAAAAACTCGTTGAGGCAATGCCTATCGAACCAAACAACGTGATTTGGAGGACTTTGCTTAGTGTTTGTCAAATCCATGAAAACTTCTCAGTAGGAAAGCCAGTTGCTGAGCAATGGATTGAGCTAAACTCTTTCAATTCAAGCTCCTCCGTGCTCCTATCTAATGCTTATGCTAGTGTGGGGATGTGGGACAATGTGAAAATGGTCAAGATAGTAGTGAAAGAGAGAAACCTAAAGAAAATATTAGGTTGTAGTTGGATTGAATTGGAGGGAGTCGTTCATCAATTCTCTGTACAAGACAAGTCACACCCTCAAGTTAAAGAGATTTATTCTATGTTAAGTGGTTAGTAAATTCCCATTTACAAAAAGATAGTTGCATGCTATATCTGTATTTATATGTCTAAGTAATTTGTAAATTCGCATCAAGTCTGGTTTTATTGCTGTGAAGTCTATCGGTCAATAAATGATTAATTGGTGGATATCTACCAAACCACTACTCTTAGGAGTGTGGAAGGATGAACGGGCTGCATTTAGGTTGGACAAGAGCAGATTGGAATAGGTGGGCTTGCCCAAATACACACATTTAATAAATATTCATACTTTAAAATTACATAACATCCATAATTCATTAAAAATAAAATAATAAAAAAGATTATAATTAAAGCCTTGAAGTCCAAATGGCTTGGACCAGTCTCCACGTAGTTGGAAAAATGACAAAACATCTAAAACAAAACCTATACCCGATAGCAAGCTATACCAACATATTTAATTATATTACTTATACCCGATAGCAAGCTATACCAACATATTTAATTATATTACTAACTTATAGTTTCATATAATTTATAGTGTTCTATATATCACATTTAACTTAGCATAATTAATATAACACAGAAAGGTAATTTGTAAAAGTTAAAAAAAGGTATTATATCTTAAGAAACTAAAACTTTAAAAGTGTGGAGCCTTCGCTGAATATTTGTTTTATAGACTCAGGCAGACACACCGGACGGTCAGGCTTTATGAATACCCCTGGTCAGAATATATGCAAATGTTGTAGTTGACAGATGGAAGTTTGTTAGGCAGTGAAAGCATCTACTCCACCTTATATTTATTTTAGCGTCTATAAATAAGCCAATTGTATCCTTTTTCAATGCAATAAGCATAAATCATTCACTTTATTTCGCATTCTGTCTTGTCCAGTTTCTATAAATCGATAATAAATAATTATTATAATTCTTCAAAAAACTTTAATTATGGAAAATTTTAAACTATTATTATTTCATATAGTTTTGAAAGTAAATTTACTAAATCAGCATAATATATACAAGTAAAAGCACAAGCCATTTCTAATTATGACACATGTCCATTTCGGTGAATACCAATGGAAAATTTCATTTAGTCTCTACTATAGCTAATTTATATCCAAATGCTTCCCAAAAAAAAAAAAAATCCGAAACGTCACTGCACCGCTGTCAGGAAAAACTGAAATTAGTTTGTGAAGCAAAAAGACCAACATAACCATGTAAGAAGAAATTTTTTGGGTTGTAAAAATGCATATTTGTATTATAAATTAGCAAATTTTAGTTGAACATTTATATCCTGTTTAAGTTTTGGTAACTGAAATCAATACATTAATGATATGATATGCAGCAAGGGATGATAGATGACTAGCAGTTTTTTTTTTTTGACCAGCATATGACTAGCAGTTTTGAAAAGCGATTATTTTAAATCTTTCATGTGGGAGGGGAATATTTGAAGACCTCAGAAGAGAAAATAACATATGGGAGGATTACAAGTGCAAGATTCATAACAAGAGGGATAACATATTTTTCTGGTGAATGGTCTTACTCGACTTGTAAATGGCCCTGAATGACTGTGTCTTGGTTGTCAATTTTTATATTCTACATGTAAATAATAACTCTCAGACTTATAGCCAATGATATCTCCATTTGTACATGGCATTACTTGACTTATAAATAGTCCTAGCTATTTTTCTTGTGAATTACCGTATCTTGGTTGTAAATTTTTATATTTCACTTGTGAAAGATAACTCCCTAACTTATAGCCAATGGTAAGTCTACTTGTAAATGACTTTACTCAACTTGTAAATTTTTATATTCCACTTGTGAAGTTATTGCCCCTGCCCTTCTCGTCTCCCCCCATTTTTCTCCTATTATTTCAGACCTTATCATTCATGGAATTCCTAAGCCATCAAAATTTGAGATCTCAAAGAAATATAATATAATTATGTCATAAAGTTGTCATCACTGCATAAGTTTGGAAACAGTGGCAAGGAGTCCTCAGATAGCTTTCATGGGAAAGAGAAAAGAAGAAATCAAGAAAGCTAAAAACTGATGAAGAAAAAATGGATTTTACATAATTTCTACTCTACTTACTTCATCCTATCAACCGCATCCTTGTTGAATATATACATACATATACATATATATATATATATATATATATATAAATCTAAGAAAGAAAAAGATTCTTTTTCTTTTTTTTCCTCTTTTTCTGTTGAGCAACTTCAATTAGCTAAACTTCTGTGGAAAGTAAGACTAGGAGTAACACGTCAACCCAAGTTTAGACAGGGAAGTTATTTCACTTCAGACAGGGGCTAGAACCCAGAATGCAAGAGTTCAAAATTCGTAGGGATCCGATTAATTTATAAAGTAAGTATCTCACTTTATAAATTAGCCAGCCGTGAGGAGAATCTCCTGAAATGATAAACTGAAATCTTCTTATCTTTCATGACTACAAACATACATGTATAGGAGGGACAACGTAACTGCTATAATTAGGACATGAGAGAGAAAGGGGAAAGAGGGGAAATAGAAGAGAGACACAGAGAAGGAGGAAGAGAGATTAAGAGGGTAGAGAGAAAGACGAACAGAGGAAGGTTGAGAGAAACTAGAACGGAATACTGCATATCATTCACGTCATAATCTGATTTACAATATAGGGGTTTACATCTATTTATAGGCATTAGCCAGTAACGGTCATCATTCTTAACTACTCTAACTAACTTCTTCTCCCACTTATTATTGCAGATCCAGGCATGCACCAATTTAACTTCAGATAGGCAAGCTTCGGCCAAAAGAAACTTCAGACGTGAAAGCCATTTGCTTGAATCTCATGAGAGCCACTTTCGTCAATGTCAAAGTTACTTATTGCAGCCTGACTCCAGAAATGCAGAACCATGCCGCAAAAATGCATAATCAAGCCGTGAAATTGTATAATCGCGCCACCAAAACATTGAACAGTTTCATATAATTGATGCAGCTACACACAAGGGGAGTAATAAGATAAAGAGAAACAGTACAACAAGAAGAAGCCCAACTAGCGGAGTGAAAAGTTTGATGATAGGAACTAGGAAGGTAATTTATTTGATTTTTAATTTTATATTCTGCCATCAGACCCATACCATTCAGGAATAGTATCACAAAAACGGCTCTCATGACGTCCCCGTGCTCATCAAATAGGGATGATGGTTTGGATTAATATTGAAATAGAACATACCCACCTACTGTAGTAATCAGAGAAATTATGCGAGTATACATTGGTGAAAGAGACTCTGGCTGTCCCTGGTTCATACTGAAAAAGCAAGAAACAAAACTGGATAGGTTCGAATATTGTAGTAGCAATAACGATATTAAATAGACAAATGCAGGAACTAAGCATGAAAAAATAAATAAGAAAGTGAGAAATGTCGAAAATAATGATCAAACAATGTTGATTCAACCAAAATAATAGGAATACTTTAAAGTTTATCAGTTTTGGCAAAACTTTAGTCAAGAGATAAAAGGAGATGGAGTTGGAGGCAAGCATTACAAAATGATATCAAATTAGGAACGGAATTTAGCCACAAAATTTCTGTTACTAATCAAAATTAGTGACGGAATTCAAAATTTCATCACTAATTAATGATGGATTACTGACTAAAATTAGTGACAGAAATTTTTTGTCACTAATCCGTCGCTAATTAATGATAAATATCCCACAAAAATTCTATCACAAAAAGGGACAGAATTTGTGACGAAAAATTCTGTCACAAGTTGGTAAGGAATTAGTGATGGAGTAAAATTGTGCCATTAAATTCTGTCACTAATCCCTTATTTCTTTTTATAGTGAAGCTGGGCTGTGAGTCTGTGACACTCCAATCTGATTGTTCACTGAGGACGATGGAAAAAAAAGAGATACTACTTTGTATCCTTAATATAAAAATAAGTTTGGTATTTAATTTGATTCTAAATATAAGACTCAAATTCACTTTGCTTTTTATATTTATTCATTTTTCTCAAGATGTCCATTGTAAGTAAGGGTATTTTATGAAAGACAACACATATTTATTAGAAGTAACTAATTTAACTAATTTTTTTTAATCTACTCAAATCAACAAAC
Organism: Neltuma alba; assembly: GCF_004799145.2. Lineage (NCBI taxonomy): Eukaryota > Viridiplantae > Streptophyta > Magnoliopsida > Fabales > Fabaceae > Neltuma > Neltuma alba. Next base: position 127,592 of record NW_021632830.1, on the reverse strand, counting down.
TAACTTTGATATTAAGCACAGTTCATGGTATCTTATTAGGCAGAACAATGAAGCCTGATTTTAAAAGTGACTCTGGCACATTCCCAAAACTCCGCGGGTCCTGAGACCCATTACACAATGAAGCCCATCTGCTCTCGACTTAGCTCTTGTTCTCTCTAGTCATCCACTTGGTTCTTCTTGCGGCGGAATAAGAGCAGAATCTCTTAGTGAGACTGTGAGACACAGTTGCTTTTTACTCGAGTATTTCTTCCCCGCAATTCGATTTTTTTTTTTTTTGGGAGCGCCGATGCGAGAGAGAAACTAGTAAAAGATAGCACGTAAATTAACACTTGTGAGAGCATATAAAGTAGATGGTTTCCTTTATTGGTGACAAAATAAGGCGTGTGTCCGTTTCGCCTTTCGGTCTATTTCCTTCCCCTTCGCAGAAACAATGGCTTCCAATAGCCAGTTTCAAACAATCCAGAAGCATCCTGTATTATTCTACATTTTGTGTCTTGCTTAAATAGAGGGGCATCATGTCATGTTAATAAAAACAGAAACATGTTCAAGTCAAACTTTAATAAAATAATTTCAAATAAATGGAGCATACACACACACGCACATATATTCATAAGCTAATGTATCCATTCTCGTTATATAAGACTTTTTTTTTCACATTTTCTCGCAAATTAGCATATATATATAATTGTTATCATGAATATATAAGGAAAATTACAATGAAATTTGGACTTTGTAAATTTTCATCTTCTCACACTTGTTTATTTTGTTATATCAATTATATTCTTAACAACTTGTAATACCCAATTCGTTTAAAATGGGTCGGGTATGATATTATAAGATCCAAATATAATAAGATCTAAATAATATTTTGATTGGAATTTAGGTATCTTGAATTAAATGGGGAGTATCATTATTAAATGAGATTTTAATGGAGGCTCAAATGAAGAAATTAATAATTAATTTTGAATTTTAATAATATCTTAATTGGGTTTTGAATATATTAAATTAAATGAGAAGATCATAAAATAATATGTCAATTGGGGTTTAAATGGAGAGATAAATAATTAATTTTAAATTTTCATATGTTTCTCCTAAATTTCACATCTTTAATTCAAATACAATCTGAAGGAATAAAAAAAACACACTTCTATAGAAAATAAATCTTGAGCTATCTTAAATAATACAATTTATTAGAATTTAAAATTAATTAAATATTTTAGTCTGTGCATCACGGGGGAGAAATTTCTAGTTAGTTGTTAAAACACGTATGTGCAATTATAAATGAACTTGTGAATGCTTGTGATTTTTTGTAGTAGAAACCGTTAGCATGTAAATTTGAACTTATAAATTTTTGGGCTAATGTGTAATTTTAACAACAAAGTTTACTCTAAGGGGCGCTAGGCACCATAAAGTTTATTTATGTGCAAAACTATACATGAAGTTATCAAAAGAGGGCATCTGGCACCACGCCGTTAATGTCCATTAGTTATTAGAGAGGCCCACGAAGTCAGTTTTAAGATGTATTTTTAACAACAAAGTTTACATCAAGGGGTATTAGGCACCATGAAGTTTACTTAGATGTAAAAATATACATGACCTTTTTACAAGGGAAAAAGATAACAAAATTCTCCAACTCTTATAAACGTCCATTAATTTTATTTTGTTAGGTCCCACTAGATATCACTTTTTTTCTCTACTCATTCCTACTTCCTCTCCTCCTTAGTATAAAGGACAAATTTGAAAAGAAATTAAAGAAGTAAAATGATCACTTAAATATAGCATATAGTAAATGATCTCTCTAAAATATTTATATGCATCATTTGATTATATATTAGTTTATAAGCAAAACAAATAAAATTGGAAAAAATGATAAATATAATACTTTAAAATAATTTATTTAATTTTTTTAATCTCTTCAAATTAATCTATTGCGTCTTATATTAACGACTGGAGGTAGTACTGAGGTGCAAACAATGAACCTCATATCCTCGAAGGGAAAGGCATTGTTTTGTGTAAATACATATGAAAGGCTTGGAGGTTGAGAAAACAACATAACAAAAAGAGTATGCATGTTAACTATGATGAGAAAAGATAGATCGACTTGAAAGTGAAAATTAATGGACCGAAAATATATAATTTGGTGGGATCCAAAAGAATAAGATTAATAGACGTTTATGAGATTTGAAGAATTTTGTCATTTTTTTCCTTTTAGAAAGTTCATCTATAGTTTTGCACCTAAGTAAATTTTATGGTGCCTAGTGTCCCTTGATATAAACTTTATTGTTACCTCAAAATTGACTTCGTGGGCCCCTCTGATGGTAAACTAACAGACGTTAACGGCCTAGTGCCAAATGTCTCTATTTGACAACTTTATGTATATTTTTGCACGCAAATAAACATTATGGTGCCCAGTGCCTTTTAGGGTAAACTTTATTGTTAAAATTGCACTTTAACCCTAAAATTTTATATAGAATAATTTTCATTCAGACTTGTTTTTCGTTTCAATTGTTAGGGTTATTTTTATCAACTTTCTTCCCAAGTTAATTTCATTTTGGGGGGAAAAAACTCATCTAAAATTTCAGAATTAAATCCCATATATGAAATTTAAATGACATTCGGGATATTTTCTAACCCCACTGAGTAGCGCTTTATATCAATATTAATGATCAATGATCTCCATTCAAGAAGCAATAACAGCTCCCCTTGAGCCGAAGCTTATGACATGGCTTCGCATCCATGTCACTGTTCAGAAGCACATTTCGGTTTTACAAAAAGTAATTTTTTTTGTCCGGAAAATCTCTTCAAAAATAAAAATAAAGTAAAGAAAACCAAAAACAAAAACTCAGTTCAAGTCATATATCATTGATCGAGGGCTGCGAGAGCGGGAAAACTCAAGAGCTTAGTATGCTTTAAATAGCATCAGGAACTAGCTATCTATAAATGGCAGTCACTCGAGTCTTTTGAGAATTAACCGATCTGAGATTTTACTAGCTCATAGCCGCATGTCTCTACATATTAATGGCACATAACTCAACTAATAATTAGAAGAATATGTAATTGTGTTCCGACTGTGTTAAATATTTGTTGGGAGAGCTTGTGGAGTTTTATCCCACTGGACCCAAATTAGTGATGAGTCTATTTGGAGGGGAAAAAAACAAAAAAGAGAGAAAGAGACAAGGGGAAGCAGTCGTGAGGAACAGGGGGAAGTCAAATGGACGTGGTGCCGTCCTCTAATAAGTCTTCTGGCTGCGTGTCCCCTAATCCATGGTCACCAAATCTCTCTCCGTATTTCCAGATTCACATTTACTACTCCGGTCCTAAATACAAGGATGAAAAAATTTTTGTGCTTATTTTTAAATTTTACTCTCATTTAATTTCAGTTGGAAAAAAAAGGAACGGATGAATATGAAAATGATTTACAGATATAAATAAATTTTTTTAATAAGAATAAAATTAAAAAAAAATGTGTTAATTTAATGCATTCCTTGATATGGAATAATATGTTACAAATAATTTATAGTAAGTATCGGACTGACAAATCATATGCACTCCTATCTCAATTGTTTTATTATTCAAGTGAGATTAAATTATTATTCATAATATGTTTATTTAATATTTATCAGATTTCATGTTGTTCTTTTAGATCCAAAAGTGAGATAAAAAATTTTCTAGCAGTTAATTAATTAACAATGTTAAGTAAGTTGTTAACAAAAAATAAAAACCATAAAGTAAATTAATGTCAAACTTTTTAGTAAGTTTAGAATTAGAACCTTTAAATAAATAACCTTTACTTATTTAAATAATATTAAAAATTCAACCTAGAATGTAAAGTACAGGTATTAAGTATGTTAGTTTTATTATAATTAAAATACCTTAAAAATCTTAAAATAAAACTTATTTATTTTAAAGATGTGAAAGATACGAAATGGAAGGGGGAAATACTTCAAAAAATAACGCGTCCCCAGTCCAATTATGAAGTGCATTCTTCATTTGGACTTCATATTTGGGCTGTCATCAGGACCAATGATTTTTGTCCGCTCCATTCTAATGTTTCAGATAAGGTATCTGACTCTTCTTCTGATCAATGTCTTTTGAAGCTCATGGTTATTCTTTAGACCAATCCAGTTCATTGGAGCGGGAGTCGGCTGCCAAATTTACCGCTCAACGGTCCAACCCCTCCCTCGCTAGTATATTTGAGGCGTCCAACCGTGGGAATGATGTGAGGAAAAAGGAAGCGTTCAAGTAACAGTACTCTTACAAATGCCAAGACCTTTACCATTTCCCTCTGTGTTTCGTCAGATGTTTCCACAATCAAGGCCCTCCTTATGCCTTCTTTGCTCATAGCTCTGCCAATAGATATGTTAATCATAGGAGGAGTCGCACTCAATTTGAAGTTAACATCTGCAACTGGGTTTTGCAAGTTTTGACTCCTACGTACTCTCTGGTTTTGCGAGCTTTCTGCCAAAAAGGCTCGCATGGTAGAAGGATGAGCCACAGATACCATGGTTGCCACAGAACGAGTAGTGCTGTGGTAATCAAGAATGCTCCTAGGCTGCTCATCTTTCTATTTGCTTTCTCTGTTTTTCATTTGTATGGCTTTAGTTTGCTTTTGGTTTACAGCAACAGGCATGCTTGCCATCAGCTTCGCTCATCAACACTATTACGGCTTCATGGTGATCTCAAACTTGGCTCTACTATGTTGTTGGTAGGACTTGGCATCAGCACTAGACTATTTTTCAACACCAATAGTTCAACACCTTTTACGGTGCAGGCATCGTGAGATTATGGGTAGTTCTCAGGCGTCGTAGTGGCGTTAACTTTGGAAATAGCTCGACTAGAGTGCTTAACGAGACTCTTTTCAAAATGTTGGAGTCTTTAGGCGTCGACATATATGAAGTCGTGTTAGTTGATGCAAGACGAGGGCCTTGCTTTGGGCTGTCCTCACTTTTTGTATGTGTATGTGTTTTTTGTTGAACATTTCATTTTTTTTGTACTTGTTTTATTTTCTCTTACTAGGCTTCACTATCACTTGCTGTGGCATGCTAGTTGTTGACAAAATTGTCTATTATCACCAAAAAAAAAAGAAGTGTATTCTTTTATACAAGAGCTAACCATTTAAAAACGGGAAAAATGACACATAAAGAACCTTTAATAGATGAAACTCTAATTTGAAAAACTAACATTTTAAAATGACAAAAAAAAAATACCTAACTTGTTATTTTAGAAATGGGATAAAATGACAAAAATGTCATTTATTAAAAAAAATAAAAAAGCTAACCCTCACCAGAGGCTCACCTCTAGCTGGCAGCTGGCTAACGACTGCCAACGAGGTAGGTGAGGTTTTTTGTTTTTGTGTGAGGGTTTTTTACCCCCCAAAAAAGGAATGGGTGGGATTTGATCTTGCCACCTCTGGAAGATTTTGCCCAAAATGTCGCATGACTATTGGCCTACAAATAGCTTATTACTAATGTGATGTAAAAAATATATATAAATTATCTTCTTAATTTTGACTATCAGTCAATGACAACTTTCAATTAGGAAATAACATCACACCGTAAAATCCCAATTTTTTTCCAATAGTATTTAAGTATTATTAAGACAAAATTTTATCAATTTTCAACTAGGAAATAACATAATCACAACACATTTTTATTAACAACTTTAAAATGGGTATTGACTCCATTTTGATAGCTCTTAACTACTTTTAGCTAGGAAATAACAACATCATAATATAACATCCCAATTTTATTTTATTCATAGTATTTAAGTATCATTAGGACAAAATTTATTAAGTAACTTGAGTTTTAGAATAGATTAAGTGCATTAATTGAGATTGAAAATAATGGAATATCGTTGGAAATTGAAGGTGGTATATATTTATTAATATTGATTTAAATTTAATGAGATTATTTTAAGGTAATTAGAAGTTATAATATAATTATTTTGACATAGAGGAGTTATCCAAAACGAGTGAAATCTAAAGTCATAAGCCCAAATTATTGAAAAAAATCATAGAAAGAAAGAATTAAAAAAAAACAAAGAAAAGAAAAGAGAGGGGAAACAAGTATATATAGTGTATATATATTATAATCGTGTGGGGCCCACACCATTATAATAAGGAAAGACTAGGGATAAATCTCTTAAATTTTATTGACAAACGGGACCTAGGGGGATTAGTTAGATACAAAGGAAGGTAAGTTGCACAAAAGGAAGATGGTTTGCATAGAACATTATTTGCATATAAAGAATTAGTTTGTACACATAAAAGATGACTTGTACATGAGAAAATTTTATTTGCACAAAGAAAAATTGAGTTTCACATCACACAAAAGAAGATTATTGCACATAAGGGAAGATAAGTTGTACACAATAAAAGTTAAGTTGCACAAAATCCTTAGATCTTATTTGCCAATTAAATTTTCAATAAGAAATTTATCCCCGATTTTTTCTTGTAATATTCCCCACACAACTCCTTTTCTCTACTTTCCCGTGGGTTAGTGGAGGTTGGAGATATTTTTGAACTCTATCTTGAAGCCTTGGGCTTGAGTAAGTATGGATTTTCAACAGAGAAGAACAATAGTACTATAGAGGTAAGTAAATATTTGCATTTAACTAATTTAGAAATTTTCTATTATTTGATTTGAAAGATTTAGAGTTAGAGTTTGAATGTCAGAAAAGAATTATGATGGAATATGATAGTTTTACGGATTAAACTTGAGTTTAATGATTGGATTATGTTTATTGGAGGTAAAATTAGTGTTTAATTAGTTCATAATGTTGCTAAAACTTCTAATTTGAGAATGGGTATTTTGTTCGGAAGTTAGAAAGTGTGGTAATTTTGATCAATTTGAATAATTGTAGGTTAATTGTTAGATCCAATGAGTTTTTCGAACTTAGAAAAATATGCATTTGATATTGGAGTGAAGAATTGAACACTAAAAGTGAGATTTGGAAGTTAGAGATAGAATTAGGGGACTTTACATCTATATAATTAAATTGATTATTTGTTTAGCAATTTGGCTAGGGAGGAATTAGTGTAGATTGAAGTTAAAAGAGTTGATGTTGGCAAGTTGGAAGCATTCAAGTGTTGGTAATAATAAGCTTTGGAGTAGAAGTAACCTTGATTATTCTTTCATATATTTATCAAATATATACATATACATAATAAACTGTTTTGGGATTTGCTGTGTTCATTGAGGGCTTGATTTGAAATCATATATTTAACTAGAAACTGATATTGATATATTTGAAAAATCTCATTTATTATAAATGATTTGGAAATAATGTTATATGGGTTATGTGATGAATACAATTTATCACGGTTCCTTGAGCTGAAATAGTATTATAATATTGATAATTATTAAAAGGACATATTATTTAATAAATCTTATTTGAAACCATACAGATATGTTTGGAACTTTGTATACATGCCATAATTGTGATTGCTTGCTTTTGATGCACATGGATGGTTGTGGAGTTGTGACGGGAGATTTTGCGTGTGTAAATACCACATGGTATGCTACTGCTTAGTGCATAGTGAGTGGCAATTCTCAGGGCCTGTCTTTAATGTTTTTTCTTTGGCCGGGAATTATGGCAGATTTGATGGATGTGACACCTCTTTAGTTTCGTCAAAGGGAGAGGAGCCACAATCCAATCATGATGTGCTAGGGACTTGGCTAGGTGACGCCTCATGATTTGGAATATTGTATGATCTAGTCAAATGGATAAATCATTTGTTAGCTATGGCTCTAGTCAGCGGTAATAAGATTGGTTGGTGTAATAAGAATGGTCTATGTATCAATCATTTGCTTGGCATGTTTTATATGTGATTTATGATTTGCATAATATGAGGCTTTTGTGGAATTCTTTTTTAAAAGGGTTGATATGTGTTCTGTGAAATTTCTTCTGAAAGAGATTTGAGAAATATATCATAGTCTTTAATTGTTTTGGAAGCTTGTCAGGAAAAGATTTTTGATAACCAAATCAAGAACTAGTTTGTGAAGGGTTTTAAGTAACTACTGTTATAAATTAACTATAGCTAATTAAACTTTAGTTTTGAACCATATGTTCTCGATCTTGCTTTGTAGGTATATATGTAAATAACCATTGGTTACTGAGATTCTTGGATCTCATAGTTGCTATATTATTATTTTTTTCAGATGAGATTATATTTGAGTTTGTAAGGGGGTGAGCCTAATTGTAGGCTCTCGTTAAGATTCTTCTTACTTACACACGTCATCATTTGCCTGTCTCTATTGCCTATGCAATACTATGACCTAGAACTATTTAATTGTGTATAACTTGAATGTTGGGAACTATACTTTTGGTAATTATTGATTTTAGTGTTTGAATGAAACAATCAATACATTGGTTATTGTCCTTAGGCAAAACCCGCAGTGTTATGATTTTGTGATCATGGATTTAGATAAAGGATTTAACAAGTTGTTGTCTGGACTTGTGGAGTGATTATCGAATTGTTGATCTTCAAATGCCCAAAGCCCAATTATATGTTCGGGATCTCTATTCTCACAATTGCTGCATTTGAAAAGGGTTTTTAAGTTTACAAGTTGCTTTCTAAATAACCATGGTAGACTTTGATGTACGGATTTTTTTTCTTTTCTATCACAGTTAGTTTTTAAGATTTCAAGTTTAGTTTTAGTCTATTATGATAGAGCTTTCATTCAGTTTCATTTCTTTTTGGTTATAGCAGGATCCATTGGTTTGATAAATGTTTTTCTTACTGGCTTTTAAAGTTTCCACGTTGGTAATCTTTATTGGTTGGGTTTTAATTCTTTACTACTATGGTAGGATATTTAACGATGAGTTAAGGACGGTTTAAAATTTGAAGCGTTAGAAACATATTTTAACAACTTTCAAATTAAAATTAACAAGTTTTTTTTTTTTTAAAACAGCAAGACTGGGTAAATAGTTAATATTTTGAATAAATATATATAAATAGTTAACATCAAGATTTTAATGTTGTAAAAAATGTGTTGTGATGACTTGTTATTTTGAATAAATATATATTTTGAATATATATTATTTAGTCTTATTAAAAATAAACTATACTAATGTATTCATTATGGATATTTAAAATTAAAAGAAGAAGTAAAACCCGTGAGTCTTAGCTTATTTCTTTCTTTTATATTTTTTTCTCAAATAATTAGAGAGGGAAATTAACGGGGGCGAGCATCTGGGCCTCCAGGGCTGAGACATGCGGGCTTTTTTTGTGTCCCTAGCAAGCTGATGTCTTCGTGTGATCTCTTTCAACACTTGGATAAAAGCATGGTGTGATTTGAGTCCAAGGCTAGAACGAGAGTGAGCTTTGGAGATTGTAAACATAAATTTCCAGGAAAAAAACAGAGGAAGAAACAACAAATACAGATAGCATCAGACAGCCAACATGCTCCCCAAATTCACTTCAAAGAAGAAAAGCCAGGCATGGTGCTTCAGCTTGGACTTCCCCAAATAATGGCAGAGAGACAGTATTCAAACACATCAAAAACTAGATATGAGAACATCAGAGCCAAGTACAAGGACCAAGCAAAATTAATCAAGCATATTAATTTTCATCAGACAGGACAAGGGTATCAAAATTCAGACTTAGCTATACAGCAGATTTGATCAGAAAGGCTATCCGCATCATGAAAGTAGGAATAACAGTTGCCAATAACACACATACAACAATAAAATTATGCCTTAATTTAGCATAGCAAAAAAGAAAAAGAAAACTCTTGACATTTTAAACAGTTCTATCTGATAAGTTTCTTAGCAGTATAGCACTTTATTTAATTTCCATGTTTTCGCTCTGTTTTTCTTCGTTGATTTGGACGTACCTCTTGGACAACAACTGATAGGAAGTGTGAAAATTTTATTATAATTTTGAATAAGCTGCTAAGGCCTAAATAACTTGTTTAAGAGCAAATTTCCCTTGGCATTCAGCGTGCTCGAAGGAAAAAAGTAAAATGAATAGCCTATAAATTAGAGCCATATGATCAAAAGACTAGTTCCACCAGGACAACTGCTAGTGACAAATGAACCCAACATAAGAACATTGCACATAGGATTACTTATTTGTTGCCAAGAGACCAGCACCCTCTTCTTGACAATTAGAGAATAGTAAAAATGGTTTCAGGTTTTTTCTTAATGAAAAACAAAATATAACCCGGTGGCAAAGCGTACTCTCTTGTCATAGCATTCTGTCGCTCTCATCCATAAGTTTTTCCCCCCATTTAAGCGCTCAAGTTAACAAGAATTAGCAATCTTACCGTCAGGGAGCTGCACTTTCCCTGTCCAGCTTCATTTCGTCCTCTCCATGAGTTAGCTGCAAGACATGACAAACAGAACATTATACAACATGCGTTTAAGTTACATTAAAATTACATGCAAATTTAATTACCAAGTGAAGAGATGGTATAAATTAAGAAAGGGGGAATGGCCTAAAACATTTCTCTCTGTGTTTTTTTTTTAAACAAAAAAAATTTCAATTACAAGTGTAGATATCTTTTTCCTTAATTTACCTGCAGTTATTGTTGTTCTTCCCCTAGATCTTCCCAATTTTGCCCCACTCCTTGTGTTATTATTTCAGACTTGTTATCATTTCTAAATATGACATTTTTCATCAGATATGAAATCATAGGATGTAATAGAAAACATAATATAATCTTCTATTATATTATTGACATGGCAGAACTCCGGAAACAGAGGAAAGAAGTCCTTAACTGTTGAAGCCAAATAAAGAATCTCACAAAACTTTTTTTCTACTACATACTTTCCCTGGAAATATGTAGATGAAAGGAAAGGGATGGGGAGTAACATATCAAAAAGAAGATGAAGTAACCTTGTTCTTCATATAGTAATGACATATTTAGCATCCAACCAACTCCAGACAGGGAAGCCAATTTCCCCATTCCCTAGAGACTTTTCTTCGATGCCCAAGTTCCTTCTCACGGGTCCTTTGCTCTAAAGCTTACAAGACAAAGCCAGAGAAAATCTTCTTGCAACAACCTGATAACAGCCCACCCATAAACAGAGCCCATATAGTGAATGAAATAATTTATGGTCATTTTCGGCTTTAAAGACAAGTTTACTGATAAACTGGCCTACATAGAATTTGTGTCCCAGCAGTCCCAACACCAGGTGAAATGAGTACCTCTTCACAGAATCAGCAGCACATAACAATAGGGTCCAGGAAAAAAAAATCTAGATTTTGTTTATAATACTGACTATAATTAGAAATGAGAAGATTAAATAAAGATCAGTGTGCCACACTCAAGCTAGATGAAAAAGATCTACTGTTAGTTGAAAGTTCTGATATAGTGTAATTTGGAAAAGAAATGGCTCCAAATATAGTAAGACTTGGAAAGACTTCGTTTTTTCATTTTTCATGGACTGTAAGGTTGAAGAAACTTAAATCTACTTGTCTCGTGATTTCCATCTTCCTAACTCTGTAATACAGAACAGGTTGACAAAAATGCAAGCTAGCACCAGATTTGATCCCTCCAAATTTCTATAACATGACAAAGCAAGATGTGTGCTTCAGTTATCTAAAATACTACATATCGTATATACTTTAGGTATTTATTCCATCCATATGCATGGTACAAATGTGTTATTTGGACATAATTTGCAGTTGTCTCCTTCCAATTTAAGCATTCTGCTGAACAAGAATTAGAGAGTTTACCACAGCTAGGGCTGCATGTTTCTGTTCAATTGCATCTCACCCACTGAGCAAATTACCTGCAAGATATTACAAACAGAACATTATACAATATACATGCCAGATGTATGAAGAATACTTGCAATTCAATTGTGAAACAAAAAAAAAAATCCTCAAAATGATGAAATAATATTCAATTGTGTTACAAAATGCAAATTTAATTACCAAGTTAATGGAGGCGGAACAAAGAATGTCTTCAAAAATTTCAATTACACAAGTAAACATCTTTTTTTTTTCTCACGGCAAATTCTATCAAGCATAAATACCCCGAAGGATCTTACAGGTCCTTAAACGTGGTAAAACATAAAGTTTGGTTATTCACTAAATTTGGTTGCCGTTGTTGTTTTCTTCCTTCTTGATTTTCTCATTCCCCCATCCTTTTATTATTATTTCAGGCTTTATCATTTCTAGATATGGAATTTCTCCTTAATATGGAGTTATGAAAGCTCAAATAAATATATCTCTCATAACAAATTTTCATCATGGCGGAGCTTTCAAAACAGGAACAAGAAGCCCGCAGATAGCTCTAATGGGAAATGGCAGAAGAAGCGGGAACAAGAAAGCTAAAAGCTGGCAAATAAAAAATCCCTCAGGCATGTTTATTTACAGCTCCGACCATATAATGAATCATGCAGAATTCAGACGCTACCACACCCATTCTTGGAATCCTTACAGAAGAAGAATATATGTGTGCGTGCGCTTGTGAAAGAACAGGACTTTTCCCCATTAAACACCTAAAGTTAGCCTAATTTCTATGAAAAGAAGACGAGTAGCACATCAGCACAATGTAAGATACAGTAAACCCTTTCATTTCATATATTACTGATTTATTTAGTATCCAGCCCAAATTCAGACAGGAAAGTCATTTTCTTCACTTTGAACAGTGTTTTCTTCCATTTCCAAGTACCTTTGGTCAAGGTTACAGGATAATGTCACTGAAAAATTTCTTGAAACAACATGGTGACAGCTTTGGCCATAAACAGAGCCCATGTGATGAGTGCAATAATCCCCAACAATGGTATTAAGATTATGTAGACTATCTTATTAAGAAACTAAACAAAGAATAACAATTAGGCAGGCCTAATAGATGGATTGGAATTTAAGGTCCTTGGTTGAGCTATAAAGACAACCATACTCAAAGACTGGCCTACCAAAAATTCAAGTCCTGACAGTCCCAACACTAGGTGAAAGGAGGAACCCCTCATGGAAGAAGTAATGAATAATTAGAAATGAGCACAATCCATCAATAATGTTGTGCCACGCTGAAGCCGGGAAGGGGATCCGTTATGTCAGTTGAATTTTTGCTCTTATGTCATTTGTAAAAAGAGATGGCACCAAATCTGGTAAGAAGACCTTTGACAGCGTTGCTTCTTTATTTATTTATTTTTTTAATTTTTAATGGATTGAAAGGTTGAAGAAAACAAATCTAATCATCCCCCGATTTCCATGTTCTTCATCCGGTAGCACAATAGGTTTACTAAAACACAAACCGGTAGTAGAGTTGATCCCTCCGTGTTTCTGAAACCTGACAAAGCAAGATGTATATTGCCATTATCCTACACTCTGGACGATACAATATTCTTGAGGAATTCCTGCCATCCACTTACAAAGTGTGGAGACGTGGAAAAGAAAAAATCACAAACTTTTCCTATTACCACTACTGACCGTCTCACTAGCCAATTTAAGTCAAACATGCAAGTTTTATCCAAGAAAAATAAAAAATTCATACACATAGGTTTTGCTTTTGGCCAAAAGAAGCTTCAGACAGGTCAGCGATCCTCTTGAATCCCAGTAGACACACTTTCTTCCATGTCAAAGTTACTTGTTGCTGTCTGATTGGTACAAATATTTAGAATGCCACGAAGCCATTGAATAATTTCTCCAAACAATCTCACTGTCGGCCCCACCGCCAATAAAGCCCATACGATGGATGTAGCCAAACCCAGAAAGAGCGATAAGATGAAGAGAAGTAGAACGACCACAAGAAGCCCAAACAGAGCAGTAAATTGTTTCATAAGAGGAGGGTAATTAGATCGATTTTGAAGTTTTAATTCTGCCATCAAACCCATAACATATAAGAATAGCATGATAAAAACGGCTCTCATGATTTTTCCATGCTCATCAAAGAGGGACAAATTCTCAGATTGAAATTCAAACTGCACATAACCACCTACGGTTGTAATCAGAGAAAGTATGACGGCATGCAACGGTGCAAAAGATTCCTCTTGTCCCCGGTTTGAACTGCAGCGGCAAAAAATAAGTAATCAACAAAGTGAATCAGCAATATAAAGTGGTGATAAGAATAAGAGAAAGAAACTAAGCAAATAGTGGAAACAAGAAATGAAATTTGTTTTGCTGAAATTCACAAGGAAGAACGTAAGATAATGATTAGGTAGTGCTGATTAGACCAAAATAATGGGAACAATAGATATAATGTTAATGAGGTGTGGTTAAACCTTTGTGGAGAGCTAACAGTAGATGGAGTTAGAGGCGTGTTGGGCGAGACCCCTCCAATTCGTTGGTGGTCGGCCATCACTGCAAGACAGAATAGAGGGCAAAAAAATAAGGAAGAAGAGAGTAGGAAAGACAGATATGCTGAAGATGGTGGGAAGAGAGAAGAGGTGCAAGAGCAGGAAAGCAAACCCACATAGGAAAGACAGATATGCTGACCTAGGTATTTGACATGCCATATATACATGGGATGACAGGCGAAGAAGAAAGGCGGAGTTCTGAGGATTACTGGGAAAACACCCGGAGTTTCTGAGAAACACCGAGTGCGTCCCGCAGGCCCCGTCCGGTAGCTTTCAAGTTTTCAAGTCCGCATGTGGGAACAAAAAGCGTTGTCCGCACTATGCACTCTTTTACTTAAAACTACACCGTTTTGATGTGAAATAGATAAGGTGCTTATTTTTCTCTCCACAGCATCCAAAATTACGGGTGCAGAAAATTAATGGAAAAATTACATATAGATTCTAGGTAATACAATGTATTAATTTAAAATTACTTGAAATCTCAAAATGAATGGGAGTTTGATGCAGCCTAAGAGTAATATATTTTAAATAATAAATCACATTGTTGTCCCTATTTCCTAATTAATAAGCTCACGGACATGAATTAACTAGTTAATGAGGAACTATTAAGGGTGTGTTTGGATTAGCAGCAGTAAAACTAACTTTTACTCCATCTAACTTTTGCAAAAGTCAGTTAATGTAATGTCATTTATGTTTGGACTGGTTTTTTTTTTTTTTATAAAAGTTAGTTTGCTAAATTGAAATTTGTTTGGATAAGTAATGAAAAAGTAAATTTACATATAAAATGACTAAAAAGGGTATCATTTTCCTCCAAACTAATTTATCTGACTTATAAATAGATTTGTAATCTAGTGATATGCATAAATATTTTAAAAAGATCATGTAACATATGATATAATTAAGTAATTTATTTGACTTTTTTAATTTCTTTAAATTAGTCCAATGGGTCTTATATTAAAGACTTGAGATAGTATACCATATATATATAATTTGATAAATTTAAGAAAAAAATAATAAAAAATAATTACATTATTACTAAAAAAATCAAATTATTAGATCAAGATGAGACGCACTTAAATACCTTAATTTTTTTTTAATCCTTATTTACTTTTTCTCTCCGTGTTGGTAACTCAAGAAGCTTAAATTTTGAGCATTTAGCACAACCAACTTTTTGCTTCAAACATCCTAAAATCTCTAACTGAGTCACAAACCTCAATTTCATCAATTCCAATGCATGTTCTCCTTCTCTAACATTGATCCAAACAGGCACTAACAAGTTAGAGAGTACTAGTTGATAATTGAACTTGTGGGATGATATAACCTCCATATAAAATTAAATTATAACACAGGGAGTATTATATAACAATCTTTCCAGTTGAAGTCATGCGTAAACCATTAGATGAAATAGTAGGTTTATATTAAAATTCTGTAGCAAACAGCCATTAACAAGCTCATGGGAATGGATTAATAAGTTAATGGGAACATACTGACAATTCAAGGATATCAGTTGACAACTAAATCTGTCTTTGTTCCCAATTAACGAGCTCCTGGATATAGATTTACAAGTTAATGAGAACTTATTGACAAGTACATGGACTTATTATAACTTGTTAATGTTATATAAGAATTTTTCCAAATTTGATCTTACGTGGAGGTTATACTATCCTATAAATTTAGTTGTCAACTGATGCTCCTTGGCTTGTCCATAAGTTCCCATTGATTTGTTAATTTATACCCTTAAGCTTGTTAATGTCTATCCGTAACAAAATTATAATATAAACCTATCATTATTTCATCTGATATCAATTTGTATGTTTTGGTCACGCATGATTTCAGCTTAAAGATTGTTATATATTACTCTTTTGTTATAATTTGATCTTATGTAGAAATTATATTATCTCATAAATTTAATTGTCAACTAACACCCCTAACTTGTTAATAGTTTTTCATTAACTTATTAATTCATGCCATGAGCTTGTCAACTGGGAGGATATGGACAACGATATAATTTGTTGTTCAGAATATATGACTCTCCAGTCTTATGGGACCTAATTATTTTAAAATTTTAAGAAATTTTAAATTAATAAATTGTGTTCTTTCATATTTGTGTATAATTTTCCCAAAATTAATGCTTCCCGAGTTCCGCCCCAGGCCCACGCACACAAGTCCTACTATTTTATTTGTTTAACTTGTTATAGTTGTTCGCGGGGAGAGTCTGAGCGGCAATCCTATTTTTGTTATAACTAGTTTAGAACCTTTGCATGTTAGGGGGTAATAGATGCAAAAACTAAAAAGCATTATTAAAATTGCTTTCTATCAATAGTAAAGGGGAAAGATAAATCTTCTTGGCAAAAAAAAAAAAAAGATAAATGAAATGATGTAATCGCAAATAAGTCTTTAAGTTTGATATATCTTTAATATATATTTTGCAAATATTAAAAGTGGGGAGGTCTTGAAATTTTTTTTCCTGTTATACATCTCATTTCCGTTATTGAATTTCTTCGATGACATGGATTTGTTAAAAAAAAATATATAAATAATTACAAATTGATATGCTTTTTTAAAATAGAGAGATAGAGAAGAGAGGATAGTGCATTTCTATTCAATCTAGAAAGCAAGCTATGCCCCGGCATATTACATCTTCATTTTCCAATGTGAAAAATCCTTCTACGTTCTTAAGGCATTCAACCGTGCAGCTCTCTCAAAGTATTGCATTATTATTGAACAGACCAAATGAAATACATATCAATATATAAGTGTTATTTTTGAAATAATATTACATCATCACTTGATATGGAGGTCTTCCATCTTGCAACCCATATAACAAATCAATCAAGCAGTGGCCCCACAACATAGAAGAAAGCTTCAATAACAAATGAAAATAAAACAGCAGATGGCATCACAAGATGATTAACAGCACATATCTTCTCTTTGACGCCAAAACAATTAGCTTGTATTTAGGATCCAGCATTAGTACCCTCACAATAGATCTCATTATATTAAAATCTCGTTTGGTACAAAGCATTGAAAATGAGCGGTAAGAATTGAGATTGGGATTGAAAAAAATCATAAAAGAGTGTTTAGTATTAGTAATTTCTTCTTACATAAGATTAGGAAATTCCATGTAGGTAGGATTGGGGAATATAGCATTCCTCCTTGGTATTCTCCAATCCCCCATATATGAATTTGCCCAATCCTAAGCATTAAGCAATTACTCATACTAAACACTCTTTTAACATTTTTTTTTAATTCAGTGTATAAAAAAAACATATTTTTTTAATTCTAATTCCAATACTTATCCATCATTTTCAATGGGACTTAAGTTCCTTTCAGAGCTTTAGAAACTCAAACCCTCACATTCATACCCAGAAAAATAAAAAAGATCTTATTCACTAAATTTTCAAGTTAAATTGAGCTATCAAAAGTAAATTATAGTGGTTTAATACTACTTCCGGTCTTAATTATAAAATCTCATTTGCAGACTATAAATTATAAAATCTTATAATTAGGACTGTAGATAGTATGTCATATGCAAAAACAACATTACTCTCAGGCTCTAGCTTTTTTCTTGCAATCTTCCACAACATCCCCCCGTTAGTAATGCTTTCTTACTTTTTTCTGCAATCTTCCACAACATTATTAAGCACAAGCAAGGCTTCATTCATACAATATTAAAATTTCTCTTTATGCAGTTGTCTGGGACTGGGAGATGAGGAACTCTTAGTACCATACACCCCCTGAATCGATTATGCTTGATGTGCTAAAAATGTTTCATTCCTTTCAGGTTTTCTAAGCAGTTATTGTTGCAATGACTGCATAAGCATGTAGTTTGAATAGAAGTCATCATTATGTAACATCAATTATTAGGAGATAAGTTAAACCAAAACATCAATTATTAGGAGATAAGTTAAACCAAAACAAATAGTATCACCCAAAATAATATCAGTATTTGTAATAAGATACTAATGAAAATACCATCGACGTCAAGACCCAACAATTATATAAATTCATATCATAGTACCTCAAATCCAATTGGGCACCCTAGTACTTACGATCCTATAATTGAATCAACAGCTTAGAAAAATAAAGAAAATGATTGAAAAGAAAATTTAGCTAAGGCTTACAATGGTTACCCCTAAATCTATAAAAATGTCGAGAAATGGAGGCGAGAGGGAAGGTCCTTAACTTAAGTAAATAGCCATGAAAATAGAAATAAGATACTAAAATGACATATTTTCCATTACACAATACTTGCACAGAATCAATCATGTAGTGATCTTTTATCAATCATGTCAGCAATTAGTAAACACCATTAGTTTTGAAACTAGCAGTCTTTGACCATAAGGATCAACTGCTCTAACGGAATAAACTGTAAGGAAAAGCCACAAGGACCTAATTAAAATTTGAGCAAAACGATGAGGCCAATGGGATTAGCTTTCCCTTTTAAATATTCATGGGGATTCTATTGGATTTAAGTGTTTTGATAATAACAAATTAAGTTTTTAAGTATTTCTGAATATCTGTTATATCAATCGATCAAATGTTCGATTACTAATTAATCGAACATGTGTTAGCTAATTGTCAAAGTGTTGGTGCCCATTTACTGTTAAGTTTTATCGATCAAGTGTTAGATAATTCACTGTGCTAGATAATTGGAAAAAAATGGATTGATCAATTAATTGATCGATCATTGGTGTAACTAGTTTAATGTAAGATGTTTCAGGAAATTATTGATCATTTAATCAATAATTGGTTAATCGATAAGCTGTCAGAAAAAGGTTCAACTTCTTTTGTCTCATAACAAAAGGTTTATCGATCACTTGATTAATGAAAAGGTAATCGATAATGACTCAGATAATTGGTAAGTCTCTTAAACTCACATACTATTGGAATGCCTCATGGTTTATCAATCACTTTATCAATAACTTGCTCTAACACCAGTTTACAAAACTTCTCGCATTAATCGATAATCTATTCAGTCAAGCTCCTCTCTAATTTATTCTATTCTAGTTTTTCACTATCAATGATCGATCACGTAATTGGTCATCCATTTATCGATCATTTGATCGATCATCAACATGACCCTCTAAATTACTTCTTCAAGTCTCTTTGAACTATTTTTTTGATCACTTGTTCGATCAAACCTTTATCGATCAAGTGTCAAAACATTATGTTTTAAAATATTTTTCCACGTTAACTTATTTTATCGATAACCTATTTGGTTAAGTATTTATCAATCATCTATTCCATAAATTACAAATGCATTTCTTTGAATTGGTCTTCACAATGATTTTTCAGAAAATATTCTTCATATTATCTTCAAGCTTTTCTCAGTCTTCTTTAATCAAATTATTCTCTTTTTTAAAGATACGAAGACATATAAATTTGGGAGAAATAAACCATGCACAGAATTTAAAAGTACTTCACCTACAAAGATAACTTTGTTTGTAGTTCACCATTTATCGATCATGTGTTCTATCATTGTATGATCTATAATGAACTCGCTAAATGCATACATTTGTAAAGTATACTTCTTTGTAGTTAATCGATAATATGATCGATCAAAGGGTTATCGATTACGACATCGATCAAATAAGTTCATTTTACTTTCTCAATTTCTGATGATTGATTCTATGTTTTTTATCTGTTGTATAAATATCAAAAATATCACCTTTTGTGTTATTGATTTACATTTACCTGAAGAAGAATGCTTACTTGTGCTAAGAGATTTCTGCAAATTACGAAGCACAATAGATAAATTATAGACTTAAACCTACTGTGTCAGAAGCATTTATTACAAACAACCGTTGTAACTACCAAACACAAGCAAGCGATCTTCCAATGGCTAGAAGCTCTTCAGTCTAACGGATAACTAAAAAACTCCACTATAAATGGCGCGAAGAGCATTGAATGAAGTATTGAATTTACAAGCTACCATCTGTTGAAATTTCCTGTTGCATTCAAATAGTCTATTTTCTGCACTGAACTTCAGTGTTTAGAATATATATATTCTATGAGAGAGTCTGAATTTTTTTTACTCAAATTTGTGAGTTACTCAAGAGTGTGGACTCTTGAGGGGTTGTAACCTTACAGGTAGTAAGGGGGGTGTGATTGAGAGAGATTCAATTACTGTACTAAGACACCAAGAGCCCTTGGGGAATTAGTAAAAATCTCATAGGTGCTCTGAGGACTGGATGGATATCAAGTGGTTGAGACCAAACCAGTATAAACTCCTATCATTCTTCTTTGGTGAAATCCTTCCAAACTCATCTCCACTGTTTTATTTGTTCATTTATTTCATTAAGTTAAATTTTTATATTTCACCCAATTCACCTCCCCTCTTAGGTGAAATTGTCACTAACAAATTCCATTAAATAAAATTGATACTCAAATTTCTATTCAAAATAACGAACATAACTTGTTTAGCAAATAATTATTATAAAATTATGATAAATATTATAAATAGAAATATTATGAAGTAAAATTCTAATATTTATTTATAGACATGAAATTTAAATGTTTAAATATTTATATAAAATGATAATTAATTTAAAATTTTAAAATTTAAAATACTTAAAATGATTAAAATTGTTGTTTATACGTTATAAATTATTATCGGCATTTTATATTATCATTTATGATTTTTAAAATTGTAAATTTAAATTTTTTCATAACATTTAAAATACCAAAGCCGCTATTTAAAAAAATGAGTAATAATTTAAGGTTTTGTTTTTTTTCTAGATCCATAGAGTGTGCGATAACAAAATCAAGATATTTCATAACATTGTGTAAAATTAGCAACATATTTTTAGTTATACACAGTAGAAGGTTCATTTCACTGGCTTAAGTGAGAAAAGCTTGCTTCCCTCATTTGCAAGAAATATTTACTCCTTAAAGACCTAAATAATGAGCCCCAAACATTTA
Organism: Neltuma alba; assembly: GCF_004799145.2. NCBI lineage: Eukaryota > Viridiplantae > Streptophyta > Magnoliopsida > Fabales > Fabaceae > Neltuma > Neltuma alba. The sequence continues at coordinate 106,418 of NW_021632830.1, read as the reverse complement.
AAATCATTATTTCTTTCTCCTTTCGCATTTACGGAAATTCTTTTCATATAATATCGAGCGTGGCCGTATTAGGATTTGTTTGGAAGATTATGATGGATTAAAATAGTAAGATTGGTTAACAAATACTAATCTCATTAGTAAGAAATTGATTCATAACCTATAAAATTGAGTTCAAAGTTTATTATCAATGTCTGAATTTTGTTAGTTGGCACAAAATTCAGACATTTATAAGTATCTTTTGGGCCTAGAAATATACCCCAATCTCAAAAAATTCAACTCACCTAAACATTTTTAATTAAAAAATATATATAGAACGGTGATTGATTAATAGATTGAAATGACAAAAAAAAAAAAAGTGGAACACCATTATTTGAGAGTTTAAATTAGGGGAAAAAATAGTCTTATATGATCACCATTTTAATAAGATTAAATGCGCTGAACACATTATATGATAGCTTATAATTATAGATTTAAATTATCGTAAATGAAATTCATTAACTACAAGAGATTGATTTGTTCATTGGAGAATATCAAAACAAAAGAAGAAAAACCATGACTAAAGACGTATTCTTAACATTGCTGCATATTGATCCCGAAGCCCTTAAATGAAAATCACATCAACAAAATTTCTTTCTTATCCTCATGCTAAAAGAATTGAATATCTTCTGCCATTTCAATAAGAAGTAAAACCCGTGAGTCTTAGCTTGTTTCTTTCTTTTCAACTTTTTCCAAATGATTACAGAGGGAAATTAGTGGCGGTGAGCATCTGGGCCTCCAAACCTGAGACGCGTGGACTTTTCTTGTGGCCCAAGCAACTGATGTCTTCGCGTGATCTCCTTCAACACTTGGATAACTTGTATCAAATAAAACACTTGGATAGCTGCATGGTGTGATTTGAGTCCAAGACTAGAATGGGGGTGAGTTTGGGAAATTGTAAACATAAATTCTCGGGAAGAAAATCACAGACGAAGGAATTGCAAATGCAGATAGCATTAGCCCAGCCAATCATGCTCTCTAAATTCACTTCAAAGAAAAGCCAGCATGGTGCTTCAGCTTGGACTTCCCCAAGTTATGGCACATGGACACATTATTCCAAGACATCAAAAGGAAGATATAAGAAAATCAGAACCAGATACAAGGACACAAGCAAAATTAATAAAGCATATTAATTTCGATCAGAAAGGACAAGGGTATCAAAATTCAGAATTTAGCTATACAGCAGATTTGATCAGAAAGATTATCTGCATCATGAAAGTAGGAAGAAAAGTTGCCAATAGCACACATACAACAATTAAACCATATGCCTTACTTAAGTATAGCAAAAAGGAAAAGGAAAACTCTTGACATTTTAAACAGTTCCAACTGAAGCTTTTTTTTTTTTTTTTTTATCCCAGTAGAATAGCACTTTATTTAATATGCATGCTTTCACTTTGTTTTTCTTCGTTGATTGAATGTTTTGGATGTATCTCTTGGGACAACAACGGATAGGACGAGTGTGAAAGTTTTACTATAGTTTTGAGTAAGCTGCCAAGGCCTAAATAACTCTGTTAAGAGAAAATTTCTCTCAGTATTCAGCATGCTCATAGGATAAAAGTAAAACGAATAGCCCATAAATTAGAGCCACCTGATCAAAACTAGTTCCACCACGACAATTGCTCGTGACAAATGAACCTGACATAAGAACATTGCACAATGAGCAAGCATGAAAGCATTCGTTACCACTTTAATTCAAAATCATGATTCTTGCACACATAAGATTACTTATTTGTTGCAAACAGACCTGTACCCTGTTATTGACAATTACAGAATAAAAAAAATGGTCTTAGGATTTTCTTAATTAAAAAAAAAAATGAAACGATGTGGCAAAGTGTATTCTCTTGTCATAACTTTCTGTTCCTCTCACCCATAAGTTTTTTTTCATCTAAACATTGAGGTTAACGAGAATTAGAAATTTTACCATCGGTGAGCTGCACTTTTCCCGTCCAGTTTCATTTCATCCTCTCCATGAATTAGCTGTAAGACATGACAAGCAGAACATTATACAACATACAGGTAAGTTGTATTCAGAATACATGCAAATTTAATTACTAAGCTAAGAGATAGTATAAATTAAGAAAGGGGTTAAAAAATTTCAATTACAAGCGTAGATATCCTTTTTTTAATTATTATTATTTATTTTTTCACTGGGAAGATTCTATCAAACACAAACACCCAAGGAACCATACATGGTTCTTCAATATAACGAGGCATAAAGTAATGGTTGTGACTATTCTCTAAATTAATCTACTGTTATTGTTGTCAATCCTATAGATCTTCCAAATTTTGTCCCACTCCTCATGCTATTATTTCAGATTCGTTATCATTTCTAGATATGACATATTTCATCAGATATGAAATCATAAGATCTAATAGAAAACATAATATAATCTTTTATTGACATGGCAGAACTCTGGAAACAGAGGAAAGAAGTCCTCGGATAGATTTCATGAGAGAGGGCATAGAAGAAGGAACAAGCAAAGGTAAAAACTGATAAAGAAAAATCTCCATCAGCACGCTCTTAACTGTTGAAGCCAGATAAAGAATCTCACAATTTTTACCCCACTACATCCCTTCCTGGAAGTATGTAAATGAAAGGAAAGGATTTTATTAACGGAGCAAAGTAAGATGAAGTAAACTTCCCTTTTCATATAGTAATAACTTATCTAGCATCCAACCAACTCCAGAGAGGGAAGCCGATTTCCTTATTCCCTAGAGACTGTTTTCTTCGATGTCCAAGTTCCTACCAGAGAACATTTTCTTGCAACAACGAGATAACAGCCTTCCCATAAACAGAGCCCATATGGTAATAAGATTATGCAGACCATCAAACCCAGACTTAAATTGGCCTTGTAGTTATGTGGGCCAAATAAACGGCCTGGAAATTATGGTCACCAGCACTGGCTTTAAAAACAAGTTTACTGATAAACTGAGCTACATACAATTTGTGTCTTAACTGTGCCAACACCAGGTGAAATGAGTACTTCTTCACAGAATAAGTAAAACATGAAAATAAGTTCCAGAAAAAAAAAAAAAAAGTCAAGATTTAGTTTATAACACTGACTATAATTAGAAATGAAAATATTAACAAGCTAAAGATAAAAAGGAACTACTATGTCGGTTGAATATTCTGATATAGCGTAATTTGGAAAAGAAATGGCTCCAAATATATTAAGAAGAGTTGGAATGACTCCGTTTTTTCATTTTTAATGGATTGTAAGGTTGAAGAAACTTAAACCTACTCATCTCATGATTTCCATCTTCTTAACTCTGTAATACAGAGCAGGTTGACAAAAATGCAAGCCAGCACCAGATTTGATCCCTCCAAATTTCTATAACATGAGAAAGCAAGATGTGTGCTTCAATTATCTTAAATACCAGATGATAGTATATGCTTTAAGCATTTATTCCATCCACTTACATCGTACAAATGCGTTATTTGGACCTCCTTAAGTTATTCCAATTTAAACATTCTGCTTAAGAAGTAGAGTTTACCACAGATGAGGCTGCATGTTTCTGTTCAATTCCATTTCATCCTCTGAGTAAATTACCTGTAAGATATTACAAGCAGTACATGCAATTTGTATGAAGAATACTGTTGAGCATGGGCCTCAGTTTACGTATGCTAGAAAGAAAGCCCATATATAATCCAATCTAGGAGGGCGGGTGTGTGAATTGTGTGATGAGGGTAATGATGGCATTTACGTGGTGACAGTTAGAAGGGAGGAAAGGATATAAGCGTGTGTTGGTTAGGAATAGGGGATATGGAAATTGTTAGGGAGTGCTGAGGAGAGTGGTGCTTCTCGAATGCACTAGGCCATTGGGTTACCTCTTGGTTGTATCATCCATTAGGCTATCCCCTGTGGATTGTTTTCCGATTCGGTTCGTAATACAGAATTCTGGAGTAGTTTCCAACAAATACCTGCAATTCAATTATGAAGCAAAACAATCCTAAAAATATGAAAAAAAAAAAAATTCAATCGTTTTAAAAATAAAAGCAAATTTAATTACCGAGTTAGTGGAGACAGAAAATAGACAATGTCTTCAAAACTTTCAAATGCAAAAGTGAACATCTTTCTTACACTTGAATAAGACCCTATCAAGCACAAATATCCCTAAGATTCTTACGGGTTCATAAACTTAATGCATCATAAATATTGATCATTCATTAAATTTGGTTTCAGCTATTGTTTTCTTCCTTCTTGCTCTTCCCACTTCTCCCATCCTTTCATTATTATTTCAACTTTATCATCTCTAGATATGGAATTTCTTCTCAATATGAAGTTATGAAGTCTCAAATAAATAAATCTTTCATGATAGAATTATCATCATGGCAGAGTTTTCAAAAGAGTGGCAAGAAGCCCTCAGATAGCTGTAATGAAAAATGGCAAAAGACAAGGGAACAGGAAAGCTAAAACCTGACAGAAAATTTTCCTGCAGCATATTTATTAACCGTTTCGACCAAATAATGAATCATACAGAATTCAGACTCCACCACACCCCATTGTTACAATCCTTACTGAAAATAAACACACACACACACACACGCACGCACACACAAATGAAAAGACAGGATTTTTTCGCATTAAGCAACCCCAATTAGCTTAATTTCTATGGAAAGAAGACCGGGAGTAGCACATCAGCACAACATCAGATACAGTAAACTGTTTCGTTTCATGTATTACTGATTTATTTAGTATCCAGCCCAAATTTGGACAGGGAACTCACTTTCTTGATTCCGAAGAGAGTATTTTTCTTCCATTCCCAAGTTAATTTCCGTGGATCCTTTGGTCAAGGTTACAAGACATTGTCATTGAAAAGTTTCTTGAAATAACATGATGATAGCTTTCACCATCAACAGAGCCCATATGACGAGTGCAATAATCCCCAACAATGATAGTAAGATTATGTATTGTAGACCACCTAATTTAAACTAGACATAGACTGACCATTAGGAAGGTCTAATAGATGGATTGGAAATTAAGGTCACCACTTAATCGATAATGACAACCATACTCATATTGTGGCCTACGGACAGTCCCAACACTGGGTGAAAGAAGCAACGCCCCCCTGAAGAAGTGATCCATTATGTCGGTTGAATGTTCTGCTCTAATGTAATTTGTATAAGGAAATTGCACCAAATTTGGTAAGGAAACTTGTAACAGCTTTGCTTTAGCTTTGCTTTTATTGTTTTTTTTTTCCATTTTTTTTAATGGATTGCAAGGTTGAAGAAACTTTTACTTATCTCCCGATTTCCAACTTCCCAACTCTGCAGCAAAACACAGGTTTACTAAAACACAGACTGATAGCAGATTTGATCCCTCCGCATTTCTGAAACTTAACAAAGCAAGATATATGCTGCCATGATCATAAACCCTAGATGATATATTATACTCTAGGTATTTATTCATCCACTTACAAAGTATAGAGACATGTGGAAAAGAAAAGATCAGAAACTTTTCCTATTACTATTACCGATTGACTCACTAGCCATTGTAATTCAGAATTGCAAGTTTTATCCAAAGGAAAAAAGAAGCCTTCATACAGACAGGTTTTGGTTTGAGCCAAAAGAAGCTTCAGACAGGCAAGCCATTCTCTTGAATCCCAATAGAGTCACTTCATTCCCAGTCAAAGTTACTTGCTGCTGTTTGATTGGTATGAATATGTAGAATAATGCCACAAAGCGATTGAATAATTTCTTGAAACAATTTGATTGTTAGGCCAACCGCCGAGAGAGAGCCCATGTGAGGGATGAAGCCAAACCCAGGAAGAGCGATAAGATGAAGAGAAGTAGAATGACAACAAGAAGTCCAAATAGAGGAGAGGAGTAAATTGTTTCACGATAGCAAGGTAATTAGATCGATTTTGAAGTTTAAATTCTGCAATCAAACCCATAACATAGAAGCATGGCATCACAAAGACGGCTCTCATGATGTTTCCATGCTCAGTAAAGAGGAGCAAATTCTTAGATTGAAATTGAAATTGAAATTGCACATAACCACCTACCGTAGTAATCAGAGAGATTATGACAGCACGTAACAGTGCAAAATATTCCTCTTGTCTCCGGTTTGAACTGCAGCGGCCAAAAAAAAAAAAAGTAATAAATAAACTGAAAGTAGCAATCACAAGAGTAGGAAGAAACTAAATAAACTGAAAGTAGTAATCATAATAGTAGGAAGAAACTAAGCAAATAGTGCTGATTAAACAAAAACAATGGGAATAACTGATATGAAGTTAATTACGTGTAGTAGAACCTTTGTGAAGAGTTGAAATTAGATGGAGTCAGGGGTATGCTGGGCGGCGCCCCTCCAACTTGTTGGTGGTCGACCATTATAGGAACTGGAAGAAAGAGAAGTGTAACAGCAAGGAAGATAGGAAGGAAAGAAGGATTTTTTTTTTTGGGTAAAAAAGAGAGACAGATTTGGAGATGGTGGGAGTGGAGGGCTGACTTGGGCCACATATACTAACGGAGTTTCTCATCAACGCGCAGAAGCGATGAATTAATCCTGGAATTATAGATTCATAGTTTCATACCAGATCATCCTTTGGATTTGGAAGGTGTCCAAAGATTTACAAGGTTGTCCTGTAGTTGGGCGGAAGGATGTTCCGATTCATCGGATTTTAAGTACCTAGATTAATCAAAAAAGTTAACTGGGCAAATTAAACCTTAAAAAAAATTATAATATACAAATAAAAGGGCGTCCATATATTATTAAAATACCGAGAAAACTTATATATTAATTATATATTATACATATATAAGATTTATTTATCATATATGATATACAATTAGATGAATTCAATAAATAAAATATATACATATGAATTAAAAATAATAAAATTCTAAAATACATTAACCTAAGTATTTGTAAATGATGAATACATAAAAAAGCAACACCTGGATATTGTCTTTTTTGTTAAAGAAATTAAAAAAGGAAAAAAAAAACACAATACATATAAGATAAAAGGCCCGGTCCCAAGAAAATAGTGGAACTTGTATTTTATAATAGGCTTGCTACTCAGATTCACCCTGCGGACACTTTAAAAAGTGCAGCAATTAATAAAAAAAAGATAGTAGCATAGATATAATTTTGTAAGTTACAAAAAATAATTTTATAACAACCTTCTATTTTTCTTCCTTACCAATCATAACTAAACCTTACAATTTTTGTTTGGGAGAATTAAAAATAGATCCTAAATAAAAAAAATATTTTTTCGGTTCTAAATATAAGACTCACTTTATAATGTAATTTATACTACAAAATAGATAGATACTAAATTACACTATAAAGTGAGTCTTATATTTATGACTGAAGGAATATTAATTAACCATAGGTCCCCATCGTTTCTAAATGTTGAAACTTGACTTTCTTCTTGCAATTCTGTTGTTATTTGATATTTGCATATTCCAGTGTACTAAGGGTATAATTTCTATATATGCGCCTGAATGATATATACTTAGCTCCGTTCTTTAATACAAGAACTTGTTTAACTTTTATTTTGGTATTAAATATAAAACTCTAGTCCATTATATCTCTCATATTTATCTATTTTTTTCAAGGTAGTCCTTGTAATAATGATAATTATAACTAATACACTTGATTAATAAAGATATTTTAAGAAATATAAGACCTATTTATTACAAATGACTAATTTAACTAATTTTTTTAATCTACTCAAATTAGTTAACTAGTTCTTATATTTGTATTAAGGATCGGAGGTAGTATTTCCATCTTCTTAACTCTGTAATACCAAAAAGGTTGACAAAAATGCAAGCTAACATCAGATTTGATCCCTCGAAATTTCTATAACATGACAAAGCAAGATGTTTGCTTCAATTGACTACGAGAAGATAGTATTACCTCTACTTCATATTAGAAGAGTTAGATAACTAATTTATAAATATTAAAAAAATTAATTAAGTTAGTTATTTATAATAAATAAATATTTTTTTCAAATATCCTTGTTAATCATGTGTATTAGAATAAAAACTTTTAACATGTGTAATCACCATAATGACTATTTTGGAAAAAAATTGAATAAATAAAGGAGACAAAATGGATGGATTCTTATATTCATGATCAAATTAAATACCTAATTGCCTCTTATATTTAGGACCGGAGGTAATATATAATTTAGGTAATTATTCTATTTTCTCCTTTCAATTCATACATTATGCTTAACATGGATTAGAGACTAGAGAGTTTACCACAGCTAAGGCTGCGTTTTTCTGTTCAATTGCATTTCGTCCACTGAGCAAATTACCTGTAAGATATTACAAACAAAACATTATACAATATATGTGCAAGTTGCATGAAGAATACTTGCAATTTTGATGGTGAAACAAATAAAAAATCCTCACAACTATGAAGCAATATTCAATTGTGTTAAAACAAAAAAGGTGCAAATGTGATTACCAAGTTAATGAATGCCGAACAAAGGTAATGTCTTCAAAAATTTCAATTACAAAAGTAAACATATTTTTTTCACTCGTGGAAAATATCTATCAAGCATAAATAAACTTGAGAATCTTACAGTTTCTTAAACATAGTGAAGAACAAAGTTTGATTATTCACTAAATTTGGTTGCAGTTATTGTTTCCTTCCTTCTTGATCTTATCATTTCCCCAGCCCTTCATTATTATTTCAGGCTTTATCATTTCTAGATATGAAATTTTCTCCTTAATATGGAGTTGTGAAGGCTCAAATAAATATATCTTTCATAACAAAATTATCATCACGGCAGAGCTTTCAAAGCAGTGGCAAGAAGCCCTCAGATAGCTCTTATGTGATATGGCAAACGAACGGGGGACAAGAAAGCCAAAAGCTGGCAAAGAAAAATTTCCTACAGCATGTTTATTTACTTTTCTGACCAAACAATGAATCATACAGAATTCAGACTCTATCACACCCATTCTTGGAATCCTTACACAATATGAATATATATGTGTGAGAGCAAGTGTATGCACACGTGAAAGAACAGGATTTTTCTCCATTAAGCACTTGCAGTTAGCCTAATTTCTATGACAGAAGACAAGGAGTAGCACATCAGCACAATGGGAGATACAGTAGACTCATTTATTACCGATTTATTTAGTATCCAGCCCAAATCCAGGCGTGTTTTCTTCTCACTAGCCAATTTAATTCAGACGTGCAAATTTCGTCCAAGGAAAATAAAACTTCTTCATACAGATAGGCTTTGGTTTTGGCCAAAAAGAAGCTTCAGACGGTCATGTCATTCTCTTGAATCCCAGTAGAGTCACTTTCTTCCGCGTCGAAGTTATTTGTTGCTGTCTGATTTAGAAAGATGCCACGAAGGCATTGAATAATTTCTTGAATCAATTTGATTGTCGGCCCCACCACCAATAAAGCCCATACGATAGATGCAGCCAAACCTAGGAAGAGCGATAAGATGTAGAGGAGTAGAACGACGACAAGAAGTCCAAAAAGAGGAGTAAATTGTTTCATGATAGCAAGGTGATTAGATTCATTTTGAAGTTTGAATTCTGCCATTAAACCCATAACATACAAAAGTAGTAACACGAAAGCGGCTCTCATGATGCTTCCATGCTCATCAAAAAGGGACAAATTCTTAGATTGAAATTGAAACTGCACATAACCACCAACTACAGTAATCAGAGAAATGATGACAGCATGCAACAGTGCAAAAGATTCCTCTTGTCCCCGGTTTGAACTGCAGCCGTAAAAAATAAGTTAAAAAAAAAACTGCATTAGCATCATGAAGTAGTAATAACAATAATAGGAAGAAACTAAGCAAATAGTAGAAACCAGAAATGAAATTTGTTTAGTTGAAATTCACAAGGGAGTGGAAAATAGGGAAGCTCGTAAGAGGATGATTAGGCAGTGCTGATTAAACCAAAGTAATGGGAAAACCGGATATGAAGAAGCTAATGAGGTGTGATAAGACCTTTGTGGAGAGCTAAAAGCACGAGCTACAGGCATGTTTGGAGGCGACAATGACGGGAAGACGGAGGGAAGAGAGAGAAGAGATGCAAAATCGGAAAAGACAACGCACAAAGATTTGATGGACCAGTCCGACTTGGGAAGGGACATATATAAGGTCGTAAAGGCAGGACTTGACCACAGGGGACGACTTCGTTTGTGAATCGTGTTATAAGGGGTGCCGGAAGGATAAGCAAATCATCAAGAATCAGCGCGGTAGTTTCAAGAATTTCCCCCTACGACAATCCTTCAGAGGCCGTACCTTCAGAATCTTGTGTTGGAAGCCCTGGTTTAAGAGAATCAATTCATACTCTTCTTGTTATATTTATAAATCCTTTTTTAAAAAATTTTAAATTTTATTAATTCTCATTTAAAATTTAATAACTTTTTAACTTTATTCTTATTTAATATACATAAAGTTAACATAATAATAAATGAAGGATAAAATTATTCATCCATATAAAAAATTTCTCTCACTACGTTATAAATGGGACCAAAATTGCTTCACTTTGTGCCTTACAAATAGAATCAGCAAAGTATTTTTTACAAATAATTAATTTAATTAAAATTTTTAATTTATTTAAATTAGTTAAGTGGCTTCTATCTTTAGAATCAGAATTTGTAATATTTTGTAAAATCCTTTTAAAATATTTTATAAGTCAAAATTTTGGTACTATAGATGTGCATGTTAAATTTTGTACCGTCTAAATTCCTTACGTATTTTTATGTTAAAAGTGTAGTCGAAACTCTTCAATCGGACGCTTTGGCGTCGACTGGCTCAAGCCCATTGCCTCATCAACCCCCGTATCCACACTGGGTGAGCTATTGACTCACAGCAGCTTAAAAATACTTTTTTTGATGGATCCAATATTTTTAAATATTTTTTAGTTTAATTTTATATTCTTCTGATTCTTAATATAAAATTTATTTAACTAATTTGATTAGATTAAATAAATAAATAAGTTAGTTAATTATAAGAAATATAACATGTTTTTTTCTAAAACATTACAACAATCTTTCTTAATATCTTTTTTTCTTCACTTACTTAATTATGGTTGAGAGAGTATTCATAAGGATAATTTAAAAAAATTAAAATATAAGAAATATGTCTTATATTCAAAACTAAAATTAACTTAACAATTAGGTCTTATATTAATGACCAGAGAAATACTTAGTAAGTTAGGATGTTAGATGTATATAAAAAAATTTGAGAGTATTAGATGCACTAAAATATAATTTAGGATAATGAATTACTTAAAAAAATATTTTATGCACCACAAAATATTTTAAGATAGAGATTATACTTGAAAAAATACTTCAAAATGCTAATGCAACTTAACCATTGTATACACACACAATCCTTTATATATATATATATATTCCTCCGGTCCTAAATATAGACATCTTGTAGTATAATTACACTACAAGATGGGTCTTATATTTAGGATGAAACTCTTCCCCCTCTCCCTGAAAACATTCGATAACTCAAGCTTTTCTCTTTGTCACTGTTTGAAAAATCCATTGTTGCGTTGAGAGAGATCATTCGCCATCGTCGTTGTTCCGGTAAGGAAAGCCTTCGTCGTCACTACTATTCAAGTATGGAGTGCCTTTGCCATCGATGTTGTTTTGGTAACAAAAGCCTTCGCTGTTGTCATAGGCTTTCTCACACACTCTCTCTCTCTCTCTCTGTACGTGATCTCTTTCACTAACTTTCCATTGAAAAATTTCTGCATATAATACTACAAAATCCTTCTCCATTTCTTCTATTATAAATTTTATGGGTTTGGTTTGGGCTATCGTGAAATTCTAAATTAGCAAGAAATTTTTTTACTACTCAGATTTGAGATAAAATTATACAGTGGGTTAAATTTAGATTCACATTGTTGAGTGTTGAGAGTAAGCCTTTCAGTTTCTATCATGAATTATATTATAAATTTGCAAATTCCACTTCTCCACAAAATGGTGATTTGGTATTATGAAAACTTGTACTTTTATTGTGAATTCACAAATTCCTATTATAAATGCATACTGTGTTTAATTATTGAAAATTGATCGAAATTAATACTTGAATAATGTGTAGCAATATATTATATATGGCTAGCAACAGTGGAAAGCAATTACTTTGCATCTTCGATGTGGGAGGCGAATCTGTGAAGATCTTAGAAAGCAAAATGATATATGAAATACTGCACTGAAAGTGGTTGGCAACTATGTAAATACAAAACAAATTAATCTACTTGCAAATAGATATATTTATGTTGTTAATGGGCATATCCATATTGTAAATATCTTAATTCTACTTTTGAACCGTCACTCCCAGAGCTGTGAACTGTTTTGTTCAACTTTATAAATGAAATAAATCTACTCACAAATGGGCATATTTATATTGTCAATAGGTATATTTGTGTTACAAATGTTCTAATTTCATTTGTAAACCGTTGGTATCATATTTGTGAATTGTTCTGTTTAACTTTATGAATAAAATAAATCTACTTGTAAATGGGCGTATTTATATTGTTAACAAACGTATCTGTGTTGTAAATGTCCTAATTCTAATTGTGAACCGTCTTTCTCAGGCTTATGAATAGTTCTGTTCAACTTTATGAATGAAATAAAAATCAACTTGCAAATAGACATATTTATGTTGTCAATGGGCATATCTGTGTTACAAATGTTCTAATTTCATTTGTAAACCGCTGGTATCATATTTGTGAATTGTTCTGTTTAACTTTATGAATAAAATAAATCTACTTGTAAATGGGCGTATTTATATTGTTAACAAACATATCTGTGTTGTAAATGTCCTAATTCTAATTGTGAACCGTCTTTCTCAGGCTTATGAATAGTTCTGTTCAACTTTATGAATGAAATAAATCAACTTACAAATAGACATATTTATGTTGTCAATGGGCATATCTGTGTTACAAATGTTCTAATTTCATTTGTAAACCATTGGTATCATATTTGTGAATTGTTCTGTTTAACTTTATGAATAAAATAAATCTACTTGTAAATGGGCGTATTTATATTGTTAACAAACGTATCTGTGTTGTAAATGTCCTAATTATAATTGTGAACCGTCTTTTTCAGGCTTGTGAATAGTTCTGTTCAACTTTATGAATAAAATAAATCAACTTACAAATAGACATATTTATGTTGTTAATAGACGTAATCGTGTCGTAAATTTTCTAATTCTACTTATAAACTATCGCTCTTAGACTTATGATTTGTTATGTTCATGAATTAAATAAATCTACTTGCAAATCTTTGCTTTTGATGCCCACTTCCCTGCCTCTTTTTCTTGAGTGAACATTCCTTTCTCTTCCCTCTATACTTCACCAATTCATTTCGCATAGCTTCAGTCAGTATTAGAATTCTTATTTCATTGAACAGCACATCACTGGGGCGATAATGAAAATAAAGGTAGAATAACTTTTTCCTATGTTTTTTAACAATATTTTTTATTTTTTATATTTTCTATAATTATATATTTGTCTATATTTATATTTTTATTTATTAAATATTTTTTTTAGTATTTATAATTTTTTAATAATACATTACTTCTTTTATTTATATAATGCGAAGGTGCTTCCCCCGCGATGCACGGGACCTCCTCCAACCAAGTTGTAAATTTTATGTAATCTATTTTTAACAGTTACAAAAACAATTTATAAAAATTTTAATGCGTGTTTAAGATTAAAAATGCTTTCTGAATGTAATTTAAATGAAACATAAACATAAAGCCCACATTGAAAACGATAAAAATTATAAAGGAAACTATAAAAAAATGTGATTTTTAAATTAAAAATAGAATGACATGAACTATTCCACATTAAGCGGATGAACCAAAAAACTTGCTGTCATCGGGCCATCTCATATTTGTTGTTTTCAACCCGTATTAAAATAAATTGAAACTATCTACATAATATAATATAATGATCTAATATTATCAATCCAAAACACTCATCTAATGACTGTAATAATGAACTTGAAGGGAGAGATATAATTAAATGAATGACTAAGAGAAGACATCAGCCTTCAATCAAAAAGCTTTTGAATTGCTAGCTTCTGTATCCACAGTTTTCTAAATAATCTTACAGGCAAAATTATATATGATTATATGGTAAGTATGAAAGATTAAAAAAAAAAAAAAAGGATGACTTCATTTGTTTTGGCACCTTCCTAGAGGTTGCAGGTTGTTGGGAGAATCTACACCGGGGAAATATATAGAGTCACAATATATACTACTTTCAGTATTTAATATAAAAACTAATTGACTAATTTGAATAAATTAAAAAAATTAATTTATTTATTTGTAATAAATATGTTTTATCTTTCCTAAAATATATTTGCTATTTATGTGTATTAGCTGTAACTACCATTTAATAAAATATTTAACATGTGCAATTACTATAAGGATTACCTTGAAGGGGAAAAAAAAGATAAACATGATAGAGAAATTAAATTGGAGTCTTATATTTATGACCAAATTCAATATTATATTACGGACCATATGTAGTATAAGAACAATGCCAAACCTATACCATTTCACTCTTCCCCACAATATACCATGGAATTGCTCTCCAAACAGAACCAGTTAAAGGACCTTGAACTTCTTCATCTTCAGTGACAACCAGAACCTTGAGTCCCTTATAGTACTTCATAACAGAAGGTTGTGGGCTACATTGTACAAGACCATGCACATGAAGATAACGACAATTCCTACTGGTAAGTAGAGGTTTGCACTCTTTAGCGGCTAGGGGCATCTTGAGAGTAAACAGCCTTGATGAATATTATCTTGAAAGAGTACACCTATATGCACATAGAAGAAGTCATATATCATCAAAGCTCATAGGGATTTAAAAAAAAAAAGAAGCTGTTGGCTATTACTAACATACGATACAGTCACAAACGTACCAAGAATTTCCCGTCAGACAAGTTAACTTCCAAAGGAGGATAGTAACTTATACTAAGAAGATTATATTATGATCAAATTTTATTCAAAGACTTATTACAATTATGTTATAGAAACATAAAGCTGTTAACTTAGAACTGAAACTTGTTAATTGCATAATTGAACTTTCTTAATTTTTAAAGTTATATTGTAATAAAAGTTTATTAAAGACTTCCTGTAGGTGAATTATAAGGATAAAAAATTATTAATTTAGAATTGAAATGTGTTAATTGTAAAATGAAATATGTTAATTTAGAATTCTTATTTAGTTTTGGGTTAATTAATCTGCAAGTCCTTATAGTTTCAACGAATTTTGAATCAGGTCCCTATAGTTTTTTTTCTTTTTATTAGGTCCTTATACTTTTACCTTTTTTTAATTAGGTCCTTGTATTTATTTTTCTTTTAATTAAGTCCTTATAATTTCACTAAATTTTTAATCAGGTCCATGTAGTTTTAATTTTTATTTATTAATTAAATATAAGCTTAATTAAATAGATTAATACTGAAATATAAAATATTAATAATTAAATTAAATTAATAATTATGTAATAAAAAAGTAATAGAATTAATTAATTCAGGAAATTTTTTTAGAACAATTAATTTTTTTGCTGAAAAAATTAAAATCATTATAATAATTCAATATCTTTAGAATATTATTGTTTATAAACTAATATTAAATAATATATACTATTTTATGTTTATATAATAGTACTATTAGAATTTATAAAATAAAGAATAAAAAATTCAGGGACTTAATTAAAAATAAGGTGAACTTATAAGGACTTGATAAAAAGAAAAATAAATACAAGGACCTAATTGAAAACAGGTGAAAGTATAAGGACCTGATAAAAAGAAAAAAAACTATAAGGACCTGATTCAAAATTAGTTGAAATTATAAGGAGCTGTGGATTAATTACCCCTTTAGTTTTTAATGAAAAGGGCATTAAAGTCATTTCATAAAATTTTAAAATCTCCCTTTAGACTATGTGATCTGATTAGGGGTTTGGCAAATTTAGCCACCTAAATAAAGATTTAAGTTAGTTAACTGTTTTTTTTTTTTTTTGAGGAATTGTCCAAATTAAAAATGGGTGAAATACTTATTATTTCAAACACATTTTAAAAATAACTTTTTTTTTCAAATAATTTATTCTTTCTCACTTGCTGATCTGTTGCCTTCCCTCACGGTTGCTTATGGTAATTTTAAAAGTATTTTTTAAAACCTAATGGCATGTCCTAATTTAATCAAACCCAACTTATCTAAACTTTTTAATTAAAAAAAAAATATAGAACCGTTATTGATTGATAGAATGAAATGTTAAAACAAAGAGAAACTATTATTTGTGTTTAATTAGGGAAAAACTTAGTCTTATATGATCACCATTTTAATAAGATTAAACGCATTAAAAACCTTTTTTAAAAACATTATATGATAGCTTATAATTATACTTATTTTGTTTTAAATTATCATAAATGAAATTTATTAGCCACAAGACATTGATTAGTTGATTGGAGAGTATCAAAACAAAATAAGTAACAACTATGACTGAAGAGGTATTCTTAACATTGTTGCGTCTTGATCCCGAAGATCTTACATGAAAATCATCAACAAAAAATTTCTTTCTTATCTTCATGCTAAAAGAATTGAATATCTTCTGCCTTCTGAATAAGAAGTAAAACCCGTGAGTCTTAGCTTGCTTCTTTCTTTTGCATTTTTCCAAATAATTAGAGAGGGGAATTAGTAGTGGTGAGAACCTGGCCCCCAGGGCTGAGACGAGTGGGATTTTCTTGTGTCCCAAGCAACTGATGTCTTCATGTGATCTCCTCCAACATTTGGATAACTGTATGGTGTGATTTGAGTCCAAAACTAGAAAGAGGGTAAGCTTGGGAGATTGTAAACATAAATTCTCCGGAAGAAAATCACGGAAGAAGAAACAGCAAATGCAGATAGCATGAGAACAGCCTACCATGCTCTCCAAATTCACTTCAAAGAAGAAAAGCCAGCATGGAGCTTCAGCTTGGACTTGCCCAAAGAATGGCACAGGGAGACATTGTTCAGAGACAACATCGGAACCAGATACAAGAACACAAGCAAAACCTTTTACTCCTATTTTGATTGTGTTTTTTTGTCTTTTCATTAAAAAAGTAATGACTCTTTTTTTATCTTGACATACCACAACACTCATACTAGTGTCGTATATGCCCCAGTTGAGATTCCAAACTGGATAATGGTAATTAGGCCATGTCATAAAGGAGAAGGGTATCAAAATTCAGACTGAGCTTGATCAGAGAGACTATCTGCATCATGAAAGTAGGAATAAAAGTTGCCAATAACACACATAGAACAATTAGACTATATACCTCACTAAAGTATAGCAAAAAGGAAAAGGAAAACTCGACATGTTAAACAGTTCTAACTGAGAAGTCCCCCCCCCCCTCCAGCAGAATAGCACGTTATCTAATTTGCATGCTTTCACTTTGTTTTTCTTCGTTGATTGAATGTTTTGGATGTATCTTTTGGACAGCAACTGACAGGAAGAGAGTGAAAATTTTGCTATAATTTTGAATAAGCTGCTAAGGCCTAAATAACTTTGTTCAGAACAAATTTCTCTTGGTATTCAGCATGCTCATGGGAAAAAAGTAAAACGAATAGCCCATAAATTAGAGCCATATGATCAAAACTAGTTCCAACACGATAACTGCTGGTGACAAATGAACCCAACATAAGAACATTGCACATAAGATTAATTCTTTGTTGCCACCAGCCCGGTACGGCGGTACCCTGTTCTTGACAATTAAAGAATAGTAAAAACGGTTTCAGGTTTTTCCTTAATTAAAAAAAAAAACAAAATATACCAATGCGGCAAAGTTTACTCTCTTGTCATAACTTTCTGTCGTTCTCATTCACAAGTTTATTTCATCTAAACGTTTAGGTTAACAAGAATGAGCAATGTTACCATGGGTGAGCTGCACTTTTCCTGTCCATTTTCATTTCATCCTCTCCATGAATTACCTGTAAGACATGACAAACAGAACATTATCCAACATACATGTAAGTTGTATTAAGAATACGCGCAAATTACAAAGTAAAGAGATAGTATAAATTAAGAAAGAGGGAATGGCTTAAAAAATTTCAATTATAAGTATAGATGTCTTCTTCTTTTTTTCTTTTTTTTTTCTCACTAGGAAGATTCTGTCGAACATAAACACCCAGGGAACGATAAATGGTTCTTCAATATAACAAAGCATAGAGTTGTGAGTTCGCTCATTCTCTAAATTTACCTGCAGTTAGTGTTGGTCTTTCTCCAGATCTTCCTTTTTTTTTTTTTTTTAACTACTCCTTATGTTATTATTTCAGACTCGTTATCATTTCCAAACATGACATCTTTCATCAGATATGAAATCATAAATCTAGTAGACAATATAATATCATCTTTTATTATATTATTGACCTGGCAGAACTCAGGAAACAGAGAAAACAGTCCTCAGGGAGATGTCAAAAGAGAGGGTAAAGAGGAAGGAACAAGCAAAGGTAAAAACTGATAAACAAAAATTTCCATCACCACGTTCTTAACTGTTCAAGCCAAATAAAGAATCTCACAAAATTTGCACTCTACCACATCCCGTCCTAGGAGTCCTTAAAGAAAATATGTAAATGAAGAGACAGGGTTTCATCAATGAAGCAATGTCAAATAACCTAATTTCTTTGGGAAAAAAGATGGGGAGCAACACATCAAAAAGAAGATGAAGTAAACTTTATTTTTCATAAAGTAATAATTTATTTAGCATCCAACCAACTTCAGAGAGAGAAGCCAATTTCCTCATTCCCTAGAGACTGTTTACTTCTATGCCCCAGTTCCTTCTCACAGGTCCTTTGTTCTAAAGCTTACAAGACAAAGCCAGAGAAAATTTTCTTGCAACAACCTGATAACAGCCTTCCCATAAACACAGCCCATATGATGAATGAAATAATTCCCAACAATGGTAATAAGACTACGCAGACCATCTAACCCAAACATAAATTAGCCTTGTAGTTATGTGGGCAAAATAGACGGATTGGGATTTATGGTCATTGGCTTAGGCTTTAAAGACAAGTTTACTGATAAACTGGCCTACATACAATTTGTGTCCCAACACGAGGTCAAATGAGTACCTCTTCACAGAATAAGCAACACATAACAATAAGGTTCAGAAAAAAATCTAGATTTAGTTTATAATACTGACTATAATTAGAAGTAAAAATATTAAATAAAAAACGGTGTGCCACACTCAAGCTAAAGATAAAAAAGAACTACTATGTCAGTTGAATGTTCTGATATAGTGTAATTTGGAAAAGAAATGGCTCCAAATATATTAAGAAGACCTGGAACGACTTTGTTTTTTCATTTTTAACGGATTGCAAGGTTGAATAAACTTAAATCTACTTATCTCATAATTTCCATCTTCGTAACTCTGTAATACAGAATAGGTTGACAAAAATGCAAGCTAGCACCAGATGTGATCCCTCCAAATTTCTACAACTGAAAAAGCAAGATGTGTGCTTCAATTATCTTAAATACCACATGATAGTATATACTTTAGGTATTTATTCCATCCACTTGCATAGTACAAATGTGTTATTTGGACATAATTTTCTGTTTTCTCCTCCTTAAGTTTTTCCAATTTAAACATTCTGCTTAACAAGAACTAGAGTTTACCACAGCTGAGGCTGCATGTTTCTGTTAAATTCCATTTCATCCTCCGAGCAAATTACCTGTAAGATGTTACAAGCAGAACATCATACAATATACATGCAATTTGTATGAAGAATACTTGCAATTCAATTATGAAACAAAACAATCCTCAAAATATGGAAACAAAATTCAATTGTGTTAAAAATAAATCCAAATTTTATTACCAAGTTAATGAAGACAGAACATAGTGAATGTCCTGAAAAATTTCAATTACAAAAGTAAACATCTTTTTTCCCTTGAATAAGACTCTATCAAGCATAAATAGCCCTAAGATTCTTACGGGTTCATAAACATAATGCAGCACAAAGTCTGATCAGTCATTAAATTTGGTTTCAGCTATTATTTTCTTCCTTCTTGCTCTTCCCATTTCTCCCATCCTTTCATTATTATTTTGACTTTATCATTCCTAGATATGGAATTTTTTCTCAATATGAAGTTATGAAGTCTCGATTAAATAATGAATCATACAGAATTCAGACTCTACCACACCCCATCTTCGAATCCTTAAAGAATATATATATATATATATTAAATGGAAAAAAGGATTTTTTCTGCATTAAGCAACCACAAATAGCATAATTTCTATGGAGAGAAGACCGGGAGTAGCACATCAGCACAACATCAGATACACAGCCCAAATTCAGACAGGGAAGTCATTTCCTTGATTTCGAAGATAGTGTTTTCTTCCATTCCCAAGTTTCTTCCCATGGATTCTATGGTCAACGTTAAAGGACAATGTCATTGATAAATTTCTTGTAACAACATGATGAGAGCTTTCACCATAAACAGAGCCCATATGATGAGTGCAATCATCCCCAAAAATGGGAGTAAGATTATGTATTGTAGACCATATAATTAAAACTAAGCATAGACTGACCATTAGGAAGGCCTAATAGATGGATTGGAAGTTAAGGTCCTTGCTTAAGTTATAATGACAAACATACTCATATTCTGGCCTACGGACAGTCCCAACACCAGGTGAAAGGAGCAACCCCTCACTGAAGAAGTAAGCATAACAGTGAGCTTTCAAAATGGAAAATGCTGGATTTAGTTTGACCTGACTATAATCAGAAATGAGCACAACAGATCAAGAAAGTTGTGCCACGCTCAACCTGGGAAAGGAGATCCACTATGTCGGTTGAACGTTCTGCTCTAATGAAATTTGTATAAGGAAATGGCACCAAATTTGGTAAGGAGACTTGTAACAGTTTTGCTTTTATTGTTTTTTTTACATTTTTAATGGATTGCAAGGTTGAATAAACTTAAACTTTACTTATCTTCCGATTTCCATTTTCTCAACTCTCTAGCAAAGCACAGGTTTAATAAAACACACACTGATGGCAGATTTGATACCTCCACATTTCTGAAACTTTACAAAGCAAGATGCATGCTGCCATTATCATAAACCGTGGACGATATATTATACTCTACGTATTTATTCCATCCACTTAAAAAGTATAGAGACATGTGGAAAAGAAAAGATCAGAAACTTTTCCTATTACTATTACCGATTGACTCCTCACTAGCCAATGTAATTCAGACTTGCAAGTTTTATACAGACAGGTTTTGATTTTAGCCAAAAGAAGCTTCAGACAGGCAAGCCATTCTCCCAAATCCCAACTGAGTCACTTCCTTCCATGTCGAAGTTACTTGTTGCTGTCTGATTGGTATGACTATGTAGAATGATGCCACTAAGCCATTGAATAATTTCTTGAAACAATTTGATTGTTGGGCCAACCACCCAGAAAGACCATATGAGGGATGAAGCCAAACCCAGGAAGAGCGATAAGATGAAGAGAAGTAGAATCACAACAAGAAGTCCAAACAAAGGAGTAAATTGTTTCATGATAGCAAGGTAATTTGATCGATTTTGAAGTTTAAATTCTGCCATCAAACCCATAACATAGAAGCATAATATCACAAAAACGGCTCTCATGATGCTTCCATGCTCATCAAAGAGGGACAAATTCTTAGATTGAAATTGAAATTGCACATAACCACCTACCGTAGTAATCAGAGAGATTATGACAACGTGTAACAGTGCAAAATATTCCTTTTGCGTTCGGTTTGAACTGCAGCAGCCAAAAAAAAAAAAAAAGTAATAAATAAACTGAATTATAGCATCAATAACAACAATAGGAAGAAACCAAGCAAATAGTAGTAACCAGAAATGAAATTTGTTTAGTTGAAATTCATAAGGAAGTGAAAAACAAGGAAGATGGTAAGATAATGATTACTAAATGCTGATTAAACAAAAACAATGGGAATAATTGATATGAAGTTAATTATGTGTAGTAGAACCTTTGTGAAGAGTTAGAATTAGATGGAGTTAGAGGCATGTTGGGCGGCGCCCCTCCAGCTTGTTGGTGGTCGACCATTATCGGAACCGGGAAGAGAGCGATGGGTGCGACGAAGGACGAAGAAAAAGAAAGAAAGATTTTTTTTTTGGGGGGGTAAAAACAGACAGATTTGAAGATGGTGGGGGCAGGGGGCTGACTGCAAGTCAGTGCCATTTATACCAACGGAGCTTTTAATGTTGAAGCTTTGGATTTGGAAAGCGTCCAAGTTATAGTTTGTAAGTTTGTCCTGTAGTTAGACGGAAGGACATCGTCATTCATCGGATTTTAAGCAAGGAAAAAAAAAAAAAACGGACCGAACCACCGGAAAACCAATGAACCGGTCTCCAGTCCGGTCCGGATGAGCTGCTTAACCGGGGAACCATCAAACCGTGAAAAAACTGGTCCAACCGGTTATAACCGGAATGAACCGGGTATTTCCCGGTTGGTTGGTTGGCCTTTTTTTTTTTTTTGCCTGTCAGCACCCCCAAAATGCTGTCGTTTTATTTATTAAAAAAAAAATTTCTCTTCTTTGGTTCTTCCTTTCCTTTCCGCTCACGATCGTCTCCCATTCGGCCATTTTCCCTCCCTTGAAGACTGAACCTAGCGGCAGCTCATGCGACTCCCTCCCTCAAACCAAAATCAATCCCTGCTCCCTAGCGTCACTGACGGCACTACAGTCTTCGGTAGAGGTCGTTGTTCGGCAGAGCTCCAAAATCGCAGTCATAGCTAGTCTGATCTCCCTCAACATCCTCGCAGTCTGCGGCAGATTTGAAACCGAAAATCACAGCTCTCCACCTCGCAAAGTCACTATCGCATCACTAGTTTGGCGGTTTGAGCTCGCAAGTCTCCCTCAACGTGACCACGTCCTACTTGGCCTTCAGCATTCGCAGTTTGGCAGTTCGTAGAAGCTAAATCCAGAGTCACAGGTCTCCCTCAAATCCCACTCGGCCACTCAGCATTGTCCCTTTGGTGCATTAAGTTGTGGGTAAGCTTAAAACTTTTCCCTTTCAGCTAGATTGTGTTTTTAGGATTAAAGAGATGTCTTTATTTTGTTGCTTCTTTCTCTTCGGCTGTCGAAAGATTTGGGCAGGGAGGAGATGAAAATTGTATTTTGATTTCTGATGAATACTTGAAGTAGGAGAGGAAAGTAGATGAATTTGCTGAAATAATATAGATTATGGGATTAAATTGATTCTGGATGATATACAAAGTATGAACAGCTTAAACTGATAAACTTAAATTGATTTTGTTTCCTTTGGAGATTGGATTAAATTGATTTTGGATAGATAAAGTATGTTTCATATGTCTGAAGTATTGATTGGTGATGTTCTGGTCAGGAAAAAAGAATTGATTAATAATCAATACGATATTTTTTGATTTGAAGATTTAGGACATATAATTATGTACAAATGCATATGTATGAGGTAGATAAATTCATGTTTGTAACTTGAAGCATTGGTTGACATATCGGTATATGGTAGATAAATTGATACTGGATTAAATTGATTTTGTATGGATTTTGTTTCCTTTCCAAGAGGTAGCAGTGATGGATATTTCAAATAATCAAAGTTCTGGAAATGATGATATCACTCCTAATACTGAATCTTCGACTCCCAATACTGAAACTTCCACTCCTTCTGCACCCACTTCTTCATTACGTGCAAAGACTGATCCTGCATGGGCACATGTTGCTTATAAAAAAGAAGGGACACAAAATGTATACACATGCTTTTTTTGTGGTAATAGATATAGAGATGGTGGGATAAATAGAATGAAGCAACACCTTGCTGGTATCACTGGTCAAATATCTTCTTGTAAAAAAGTTTCGCATGATGTACGTCATAGAATGACAGAATCTTTGAAAGAGCGTCCAAAGAAAAAAGCTATTGAAAATATAGAAGAAGAAATTGAAGAAACTCATGTTGATTCTCCAATTATCATGAGTAGTGCAAAAAAAAGAAAAGCTACGGAGAGTATGGACAATTATTTTGCTCCTCACACAACTCCTGATTCCCAGCCAAGTATTAAAAGTGCATTAGCAACAAAAGAAGCAAAACACAATGTGAAAATGTTGATTGCTGAATGGGCAATTGTGAACTGTATTCCATTTAAAGCATTTGATTACCCGTTATTTCAAAAAGCTGTAGATGGTATTGCTTCAATTGACCCTGGGTTTAAAGCCCCTAGTGCTTATAATTTCAAAACCAATTTGCTGAGTGATTGGAGAAAAGAATGTCAGTTACTTATTGATGGCCATCAAGCTAAATGGAAAACAACGGCTGCACACTCATGGTGATGGATGGATTGATGTCGGGCAATGTACTTTGATAAATTTCTTAGTGTATTCTACTCATGGTATGGTATTTGTGAAGTCTGTTGATGCATCAGATCTAGTCAAAGATGCTAAAACTTTGTTTATGCTATTCTGTGAAGTAATTGAGTGGATTGGTTCTAAGAATATTGTTCACGTAGTAACTGATAATGCAGCCAACTATGTAGCATGTGACGGGTTGATTAAGGAAAAGTATAAAAGTATTTATTGGTCACTTTGTGCTGCTCATTGCTTGAATCTTATATTGAAAGACTTTTCCAACATGCCTCATGTATCAAACCTCGCATCAAAGGCATCAAAGGTGACTATCTTTGCATATAATCATACGGTTTTCTTATCATGGCTAAAGAAAAGACCAAGTTGGAAAGAAATTATGCGTCCTGGTGCCACAAGATTTGCTACGACATTTATTATATTGCATAGCATATATATGCACAAAAATGACTTGCAGGCTCTAGTGGTTGATAAACACTTTGTGGACCATAGATTATTGAAGACTGAAGTAGGAAAAAATTTTAGTGCAATCATTTTAGATAATCGGTTTTGGAATGATTGTTATCAAGTTGTGAAGATTGTATCTCCTCTCATCAAATTATTGAGAATTGTGGACTCAGATGAGAAACCTTCATTACCTTATGTTTATGAAGGAATGCGAAGGGCAAAAATGGCAATTAAGGAGATGTTTAAGAAGAATAAGGAACTGTATAAGCGTTACACAACAATCATTCAAACTCGATGGGATAGACATCTGAAGACCAATCTTCATGTGGCATCGTATTTGTTGAATCCTGCAATTACATATGGTCCATACTGTCCTAGCAAGTCAAAATTGATGATGGCTTTGATTGATGTTGTGGAGTCTTACTGAGATGAGGATATTGATGGCTTCCTAGTAATGAAACAAGCGACTACTTATCGCCAAGGGAAGGAATCTTTTAGTAGACCCTCAAGTCAAAAAGTTGCACAAAAACTAGATCCTTGTAAGTATTATATTCAATTATTCATGGTTATTCACTAATTTTATATAATATTGGATACTAAATGTATTTTATTATGCAAATGAATGGTGGACATATTATGGTTGTTCAGTTCCAGAATTGCAGCGTGTTGCAATACATATTCTTAGTCAAACTTCTGTTTCTTTTGGTTGTGAGAGGAATTGGAGCTTATTTAAAAGAATTCATATGAAAAGAAAAAACAGATTGGAACATAAAAGGCGGAATGATTTGGTTTTCACCAATTAGAATCTGCGACTGAAGCATATGTAATCTTGAAAATTGTGAATACCTTTAGTTTTGCATTTTAATTGATTTATATTTATTTGAAATTTTATTTGTCATTAAAGGATTACATTGAAGAAGAGCAAAAGTTATGATCCAATTGACTATGAAAACATTGATATGGTGGATTTTTGGGTGGCTGAAGAAGATCCCACTCTGGAATTTGATGATAGAGATGTGGCTTCATTCGAAAATATCCTTAACAATAAGGGCATTGCTAATTCAACAACTCTTGAGAAGGCTACTGAAGGTTTATAATTTTATATATATAATTAAGACTTTATTTCTATACAAATATATAATTTTTTGTATGATTATTAATATTGATCATTGTTTTACATAGGTGATGAAGATATGGACATTGCTGGCCCACCACCTTTACAAGATGATGTTGTTGCTCCTGCTTTTCCTCGTCCAGTTGTTGACATCTCAATCCATGCCAATGATCTTAGTGATGATTTTGATTTTCCATAGTGAAGGTATACATTTCATTAATATTTGCTTGGTACGATTAAACATTAAACTAACTTTTGTAGCTTCTCATCTTTTTTTTTAGTGATTATTATTTTTATAAATTTTGCTTCATTTTAATATTATGAATTAAATTATATTATTTTAATATGACCGGTCCAACCTCGGTTCGACCTCGGTTCGACCAGTAACTCTTGACCCACTGTCTCGACCAGTTTAATGCCTGGTCTGGTTTTTTGTTCCTTGTACATTGATCAATAAAAAAAGTCTCCTGGACAAATTAAAACTTGAAAAAAAAATTAATATTAAAGTTATAAGTATAACAACAGAACGGCGTTCATACATTGTTCAAAGATATTTTTAAATACTGAAAAAAATTATATATTAATTATATATTATGCATATATAAGATTTAGTTATCATGTATGACATACAATTAGATGTATTTAATAAATAATATATATATATAAATTCAAAAAATAACATTATTATATAATTAGCCAGTTTATATGATTGTGATATAATTTGAATTTGTTATTAGCATAGTTTGGTTATAAAAAGTTATTTTTTGAAGCTACTATGAAAGAGTTAAATTTATCGGTTTATTTAATAATGTTGTTTCAATTACTAACTCCCACCACAAAACATTTTGTGACAGAGTTTTTCGATCATGAATTTTCATCGCGATTCCATCACTAATCCGTCACAAAAAATATAATTAAATATATAATAATTATTTGTAATACTTATTATTAAAATAAAGTAAATATATCATAATTTTGAATAATATATTATATAAAAAATAAAAAATATTATAAAACAAGACAAAAAATAAAAATATATAATATACTTATTATTTTGTTAAATATTTGAATAAAAATATAAATTATTAGAAAATTTTTTTACTGAAATACAAAAATTAAATTCAAATAAATAATAATATATTAAATTATATATAATACTTATTATATATACTTGTATTTGTTATAAGAAATATTATATATATTTATTTTTGCATAAAAGTTTCACATGTGTTTCTTAGCTCAATTAGCAAAGGTTTCAGCACGCGTGCAGGAGGTTGATCATGTGGACAAGGCAATAATGTGATGGCTCATAATGATGGACACATGGCGATGACGTGAACGATGGGATGACGTGGCCACATAGGAGAGAGGAGGTAAGATGGTGTTCGTTGATGACATGGCGGCTCATAATGATGGATACGTGAAAAAGACATGGATGAAAGGATGACACAGCAATATGGGAGAGAGAGGAGGCAGTAAGGTGGCGGCAGCTCGTAATGATGGATAAGTGGTGATGATGTGGATGAGAAGATGATGTGACCGTGTAACATCCCAAATTTTAAGTCTAAAAGTATCAGAATTAGCCTAAAAAATACAGGTAACTAGACCCTAGTCAGCAGGAGTCCTAGAAATGTGAAAGAAAAGCAATAAAATTTTCAAGGACTAAACCACAAATTGAGAAAATTTTTGGGACTAAAATGTAAATAAAGTTAGAGATTTCAAAAAAGTTTTAAGGCCCAGGAATGAGAAATGGGGATAAATAAAGGCCAAAAGTTGTGTTAGAGACTATAGAGGAATGATTCTCGAGGTTAATTCCTAGCAGGTACTAAATTGTAAAGTCAAAAGGTTTCAGGTCGAAAAGGGCAATACTGAAAAATAAGCCCAAAAATTCCAGAAAAATTCTGCAAAATTCCCATAAAATGAGAAATGAGATTATGAGGCTTGTTTGAGGTCAAAAATGACAAAAATACCCTTGGACTGACTTTAAATGAATTTTAAAAATTATGACTTATTTTGAGATGTACAAATAGATTTAATTATTTGAGCCATAGAAATACCTTGGAAAAGTAAGTAAAAATAGGGATTCAGGAGCTAAGAAGCTATAGAAAATTATAAAATTAGTCTCATCCCCAGAAGGCCAACAGAATGGCTTTAAGAATATTTAAAAACAAGTTATGCCGTTTAAGGGTATTTTACGGGAAATTCAAAAATAAATACTTACATATTGAGTTATAGTTCGTGAAATTTCACAAATTTTCTCCAGAATTTAGGAAAGTTTATGGTATAAATGGATTAATTTTTGGACCTCTAGATTGAATAAAATGCTTCATTCAAATAAATTTTCACCCTAAATAGGAGACAAAATCAAAGAAAATATCT
This sequence comes from Neltuma alba, assembly GCF_004799145.2. Lineage (NCBI taxonomy): Eukaryota > Viridiplantae > Streptophyta > Magnoliopsida > Fabales > Fabaceae > Neltuma > Neltuma alba. The sequence continues at coordinate 78,131 of NW_021632830.1, read as the reverse complement.
AAAGGTAATGGTTACGGTACTGAGTCAGCATTCTGAATCACCAAGTGCATTTATGACATAATTATGACACCTTTGAGTCAGTATGCTCAGTCACCGAGAGCTATTTATGGATAGTAAAAAAATCAAAACGCGGTACAGGTATGTTTTAGACAGTCTTCTGTCTACCCAATACAGCGAAATATCTACTGTGTGACTTAGTGAAGCTAAGTAACCTATCAGTAAAGCTAACTATTTTCTTCTATGGCCCTTTGAGATGGCACCACATGTGGACTTATTTGAGATGAGAAAAATGTGTCAGAACATGTCCCATTGGTACCGGGTAAGCCAGGACCCGAAAAAACACTCGATATGGTGTAGAATGACAAGATAGATGGAGAAATATCTAGTGGCTGCCTTTTGCATAAATTTTCTATTAATTTCTTCCCTATTTTAATGCCAAAATAATAAAGAGACATGTAAGAGATTATGTGTACGGTTAGATGGGAAAAGAAGGTATTACATGTACGATTACACGAGAGACGTGTGGCTTGATGATGTAAGCAATCTAGAAGTTAGACACATGGTTTGGTCAAGATGGAAGATAAGGGATAAGGGACACATGGCAAGATCATAAGGAAAGATCAAATTGATGGCCAAGATTAAGCCTCACATATACAAGATCAATGACTAAGATTTAATCTTATTATAAATACCCTCCCTCTCATTTTATGCAATGTTTTTAGCCAATGATAAATAGAGGGGAGAGGCCGAGCTTCACAAGAGAAGAAGGAGAAGAGGAACTTCAAGTAATCCCATGTAAGATCAAACTCAAAAAAAAGGTATGTTTATGATTTTTGACGTAGTTTTCACTACACTTGTTATTACTAAGCTTGGCCATGGGTTTTGTTGGATTTTGGAAGCTTAAAACTCCAAGGGGACATGCTACACAAAATTCTTAAGTGTAAGGGAAGATAAAATTGATGTTAGATTAATGATTAAGAGGTTGAAACAAGCTTGACTCAAGTGGTTCTGCGATGAATTTTCAAGAAATCCAACTTCCCTTTTTACTTAGTATGTTTCATCCTTGTACAATTAGATATATTAGGGTTTGATTTTGATGATTTTGATGCTTCCAATGAGTTTAAAAATGAAAAATTGTGTGGGGTAAAGATAAGAAAATAAATTTGGAAGCATTAGACTTGAAAATAAAAATTTTGAGCCATAAACATATACCTCTCGGCCTTTGTGTGTTCTTGGGGGAAGGAGTTGGATTTCATTGTTTTGAGCTTAGAAATGAGTTCTACATGTTAAATTATAGGGAAATAGCATGTGGAATTAATTTTAGAAAGATTGAAATTAAAACTCAAAAGTTAAGGGATTATGTTATAATCAAGAAAGTAAGTTGAGTTCATGTGATTGTTTAAGTTGTAATGTGGAATGCCCCTATGGTGTGATTGATAGGGAATGTGCAATGATCAAGGAGACTCTAAGTTGAGAGGAAGGGATCAAGAGAGAAGCTTGGAGTAGAGGTAGCAACAACTTACAATTTTTATATAACTTGCCATTGTTTGTTATGTGTTTGTGTACCATGATGTGGTTGGACAATATATGATTTTATGGGATGAGTTACCTGCATTGTATGTCTTGGCTAAATGCAAGATTGAATGAGTATTTGACTTGGTTATGTGTTCTCTTTCCATGGCATGACATTCATGAGAATGGCATGAAAATTTTGCATAACATATAGCATACTATACCATGCATTGTTAGCATATTAATTGTAGTTTTTTGCTACTGAGTTTCTCCCGAATCTCACCTCTATCATATAAACCTCTATCATATTTAAATGACAACATTTTAGGGGTTGGAATTTTCAAGGAGAAAGGGAAATGTGAAGATGCCATAAAAGAAGTTGAATTATGAGATGTGGTTAATGTATTGATTTTTGCCTCTTGAAAAATGCTTGTATTTTGAACATGCTAGGAATGTTTTGTAATGGTAAATTATGCAATTGGCATGTATCATGAATGGTATTAATGTATAAGAATGTTTTATGCAATGATATATTGGTATTATTTATATATGAAATTTATTATGAATTGTTATTGCAAGTTAAGGGGATAAGATACCTCTAAGTAAGTGGTTAACTTGAGATGGAGCAAATCTTTAGCAAATAAATGAGTTTGCTTATGAAATTTGGTGACTAATTAATTCAAATCTAGATTTTTAAGATGTGTATACTAGAAGATACAATTGATCAAAGTTAGCTCAGAATTCTGAAAATTGGCAAATTGACTAAAAGAACAGTAAACTTTAAGTATTAAACTGTACAAATTGGGCAAGGAATTGAGCCAATGATTATTTTTTCCTCGAGCTTCAAATAGAAATTTGAGCCACCTCAATCCAATTTTTTTCCTAGAATTAGTTATGATTTTTCAAACTTGGATAGAAAATCTGGAATTAACCAGTGAATAGTGACTCGAGAAACAAATTACAAGTATTCAATCTAAGGGCTTGTTTCGTGATTCGCTTAAACCATTACACTTCTAAACACGTACTAAAATAGGTTTAAGGAAGGATGTTTCAGATGGCATAGGAGAGAGAGGAGGATGTGAGGTGGTGGTCACCAACATGACAAATGGCGATAATCAGCGGTTGCCATGTGGTATTTTAAATTTACAAAGTAAAAAAATTTAACAATGGATTAGTGATGGAAATTGTGACCAAATTTTTTGTCACTAATTTGTGACGGATATCTGTCACTAATTAGTGATGGTAATTTTCATAGCTAATCTATTACTAATCCGTTACTAACTAAATTTCATCACTAATCTGTCACTAATTTTGATGAGCGGTGAAAATTCCGTCGCTAAATTTTATCACTAATTTGATGTTCTTTTTTTGTAGTGAAACCCTCAGATGGCTCTCATAGGATATGACAAAAGCCGGCAAAGAAAAATTTCCTACAGCATGTTTATTTACTGTTTTGACCAAATAATGAATCATACAGAGTTTATATTGGACTACACCCATTCTTGGATACAGAATATGAATATACACACACACACACGTGTGTGTGCACGCGTGTGATAGAACATGATTTTTCTCCATTAATTGCAAGTTTTATCCAAGAAAAATAAAACTTCATATAGATAGGCTGCCAAAAGAAGCTTCAGACAGCCAAGTCATTCTCTTGAATCCCAGTAGGGTCACTTTCTTCCACGTCAAAGTTACTTGTTGCCCTCTGATTTGGACGAATATGCAGAATGGTGCCACCAAGCCATCGAATAATTTCTTGAAACAATCTGATTGTCGGGCCCACTACCAATAAAGCCCATACGATGGATGCAGCCAAACCCAGGAAGAGCGATAAGATGTAGAGAAGTAGTACGACGACAAGAAGTCCAAAAAGAGGAGTAAATTGTTTCATGATAGCAAGGTAATTGGATTCATTTTGAAGTTTAAATTCTGCCATTAAACCCATAACATACACAAATAGTAACACAAAAACGGCTCTCATGATGCTTCCATGCTCATCAAAGAGGGACAAATTCTTAGATTGAAATTGAAACTGCACATAACCACCAACTGCAGTAATCACTAATAAGAGAAATGATGACCGCATGCAACAGTGCAAAAGATTCCTCTTGTCCTCGGTTTGAACTGTGGCCGCAAAAAATAAGTTAAAAAGAAAAAAGAAAAAAAAACTGCATTAGCATCATGAAGCAGTGATAACAATAATAGCAAGAAACTAAGCAAATAGTAGAAACCAGAAATGAAATTTGTTTAGTTGAAGTTCACAAGGAAGTGAAAAATGGGGAAGCGCGTAAGAGAATGATTAGACAATGCTGATTAAACCAAAATAATGGGAAAACTGGATGTGAAGCTAATGAGGTGTGGTGAAACCTTTGGGGAGAGCTAAAAGCAGAAGCCAGAGGCATGTTGGGCGGCGGCAATGATGGGGAGATCGAGGGAAGAGAGGGATAAGGGATGCAAAATCGGAAAGCACAACGCACAAAGATGTGGTGGACCTGGCTGGCTTGGGAAGAGCCGCGTATGGCTATATATAGCTTCTTTTTTTTTTTTGGGGGGGGGGGGGGTTGGTTTTGCGCAAGGTCGTAAAGTTGGGAATTGACCCACTGGCGGATGACTTCGTACGTCAATCGCGTTAACAGCCCGAAGGATAAGCAAAGCAAATATACGAATCTGCGCGGTAGTTTCAAGAATTCGCCCTCTGACAATCCTTCAGCGGGATCTTGTGTTAGGCGCATATGTTTTTTAATAAATAATTTAATTAATTAATTTTTAATTTATTTAAACACGTTAAGTAGTTTTTATATTAAGAATTAGAATTTATAATATTCTATAAAATTCTTTTAAAATATTTTATAAGCTAAATTTTTGGGAAAATCTTACAAAAGATATTGAAAATTAAAAAATTACATATAGGATCCATTTATAAAAATTATTGTCAAAATCCATTATAGTGTTATCAAAATACATACTAATATTGTAATAGTTTTTTATTTGCAATTTTTTTTTATTTTACTCTTTTTTTTTTATAATTTTTCCTAAATTTTTTGTACTATAGATGTGCATCTTAGTTTTTTACCGTCAAAATTTATTTATATTTTCATAATATTTTTTAAGCATAACGCCTATTCATTTTGGACATGGGAATAGAGAAGGAATTTTGAAAGGAAAAGGAGAATCGCTTTACATGACGAGCTCTTCATTCAGACGCACATTCAAGCCCATCCCCTCGTTTTTTTTTAAACTAAAAAAATATTAGGTGAATTGGGTCCTGAGACTCATCAGAGTCAGGACATACCTTAAGGCTTAAAGATCTCTTATATATAGAGATATTTACAGATCGTCCACCAACAAGATCAGCAATAGAATTCAAACTCAAGACTTTATATGTTATGAATGGATTCCTTACTAACTAAGTCAACTTCTACTTGTTCCATTGCCTTGTTAGTGAAACACTTTCGTCAACCAACCACACTTGACAACATCTTAAAATATTTTTTTAATAATATCTAATACTCTTTTGATCCTCAATATAAGACTTATTTAACTAATTTGATTAGATTAAGGTAGTTAGGTAAGTTGGTTAATTATAAAAAATATGTATTTAGTATCTTGAAATCTGTTTTTTAGATGATCTAACACTCTTAAATATTTTTTACTTTAATTTTATATTTAGTAAGTTAGCGTGTTGGATGTACATAGAAAATATTTCAGAATTCTAGATACAACAAAATATAATTTAGGGTAATAAACACACTTAAAAACATACTTCAAAGTATTATATGCACTATAAAATATTTTGAGATAGAGGATGTATCTGAAAAAATATTTCAAAATATTAATACACCTAAACTGTTATACAAACACACAATCTTTTATGTATACATACATACATACATATATATGTATACATATGTATCGAGCTATGCTCTTTTTGCCGGGGACATGCCTTGTGAATACTGTCGGTAATAGCACATCTTTTCATCCAAAAAAACTGGAAATCAAAGAAAAGCAAAGAGGCGGAACACCGGCTTTGACGGGATGATGCAGTTGGTAATACGCTTGTAGGGCCCACAAAATACCACGCCAAAACAAAAGTTATTTACAAGTAATAATGCTATTACATTCCATACTGATTATAAGAGATTAATTCTGTTTTGCATAATAAAATTCTTTCTTTTATTGAAACACCATATAAACTAAGCCCCGTTAAATCAAAACTCAATATTTTTGTCCAAAAAAATGAAAAAAAAAATAGAACTCATATTCCCTATGGAATCAGTAGATGAACTTATCTTTTAATAAATCATAGTCGCTTATAATATTGATCTAATATATCAATCTCTTTTAGTTTTTATTTGATTCTTATGGAATTTGTTTTGTTTGATTTAGTAGGGCTTATTAGTTAATTGGTATATGGTGTTTCAAGAACAGAATTTTGTCAGGTAAAACAGTAGCATTTGATTATTTATAAATTTCATTTTGGATAAAAATACAAACTTTGCTAGTGGTATTTTGTAGGCCCTCCAAATGTATCTTGTTTCTGTTATAAAAAACAAAATGATTTATAATAAAAAGATGAGTTAGAGTAGAGAGTAAGTAATAGGACAAAAACGTTGACTACATAAATAAAGGAAAAAAAAATTCCTATGTCAAGTCCTGAATGAAGCATACGAGAAATTTTTCGTCATGTGAAAGATATCATGCGAAAAAATTTCTGAAGAAGAGGAATCAAATTGCTTAGAGACAAGAAAAAGGTTTTTGACCATGATAAATTCTGGAGAATCGGAATCCGAAGAGATATTAATCCAAAATATCCAGTTTAGTGAACGTTGCAGTGAAAAATGAACAAATGCAGACTGACATGATTTCTAATCCAGCTGAATTGGCCTTGCATCTAATAACAGATGCTCCAAACAATTATCGTATAGCTGAAGTGGAGGCATAATGAACAGAAACTTTCACTGAAGAAAGCTGCATATTGGGCATTATTAATCTGATATCAAGTTAGAACTTTTAGAGAGAGAGAGAGAGAATGAACTGAACGGGAATGAACCAGTTTAAGGGGGTGTTTGGCAAAACTAAAACTACGGTTTCAGAATCACTTTTCCGCAAAACGAAGTAACCTCTTCCACATATTTACTTCGTAATCTGTAAAAGCACTTCTGAAATCATGGTTTGGTTTCTATCCAAACACCAGCCCTTCACCTCTTTCACTATTTATAGACATAAGAATATATACAGCTGTCAGAGTAAGATACACTCACGTGTAATAAATAATCTAGCTAACAGAATCTAAAAGCATTCAGTTATATTAACATACGGCTAATAGGCTTCCTGTTATCACCTTTAGGAATAATATATAGGTTTACGTCAAGGAATAAAAAAATATTGAATCAGTCAGAATAGTCGGTCAAGAGTTAGTGGGTCAGATCAGAGTCAACCATTCATATTAAAATAATACAATTTAATAAATAATAATTAAGAAATAATTTTTATGAACTATAGTACTTAAAAATTTAATTTGAATACAATATTAAAAATGAGAGTTATATGTTGTGCATTTTAAATATTTTATCATTTGCATAACATACGGTACAGGCAAGTTCTGGAAAATAAAAAAAGAGAAGAAAGAGCCCAGAACCACAACACGTTGTCAGTTACTGCAAAGAAAACAAAGCTGGTGCATTGAATGCAGCACATCTTGTTTATTGCCCCATTTTTTGCCTTTTGTATTCTATTTTAATATCAAATATTACATTACAAATAAGGGCCTTTTTTTCTCCTCTTTTATTATTGACTTTTTATCTAATCCAACTAAACCTTGCCTCTGCAACGGTTCAACATGCTAGCAGCGCCGCTTCTGCAACTTGAGCAACACCATTTTCATCCGGTCGGATCTGCGAATGCCTTCTTCTTCTCCTCTTTTCTTCTCTTTTGCAGCTTGAATGTCTACTTCCTCGTCTCCCTGCTCATTATTTCTTCTATTTTTTGGTATCTCTTTAAATTTTTTCATTATTTTTCCTCCCTTTTCCCTCTCTTTTCTCCTTCCTTTTCTGATACACCTTTGTTTTCTTTCTCAAAAAAGTGAACTGGTTAACTCATTCAGCACAGCGGGTTACCCGGGTTCCTTCCGATTCACACCGGGTTAGTTTGATTTGCACCGAGTTGATTTCTTCTCGGTTAAAATAGCAAACCGGACCTAACAACTGGTCAGTTGGCCGGTTTTCGACCTAAATTGGCTAGTTCAGTTTGATTTTTCATTCCTAGGTCTAAATTACATTACATCACTATGAAAAAAATTGATTTTTAGTAATGACAAAAGTGAGCCACCGTTAAAAGTATTATCAGAGAAAAATAGGACCGCTTTCGGCTATTGCCATGTCACAGTTGGTTGCCTGCCACCTCACCTGTGCCACGTGTCCCTACATCAACACATCACATCACCAACTATATATTGTCATCTTAAATATGGCCTTTTTAATTTTCTTTGCTCTCTGGTTAAATATAAGTTGATCCTAAACTACAAATTAACTAGAACCTAGTTTAATTGAGTATTTTAACAACAGAGGCATCATCAATAATGCTTAAGTTAGATACCAATTTATGTATCAGTTTACATGTTTAGATCCTTTGTTTCATAAAGAGAAGTTAATCATTTTTGCTTGTATCTTTTTTGTTATCTACTTTTTTATCATTCACTTTTGTTCTCCTAATTTTGAATCAAAATAATGGGAAGCTAATGATTATTGCATCAGAATAGGGTGGTACAAGTGTCCTAACTAATAAGAAGGGCAAAGAAAAGGCCGAGGTATTGTGTCACTTAGCAATTCTCTTTTCCCTATTATTTGGCATATATTAAAATGATTTTTTCTCATACAGAAGAGCTTGCAGCTAGTTAATCTAATTGTTAGTTTTCAATCTTTCCGGACTGAACTAATTGCCATCAAGAAGCTCGATGAAGAGAGGCAAAGATACGCCTAAGTCATTCATTTCTGTTTACAGTGATTGAAGAGAGGCTTTATAGAAGCTTCCTCAAGTTTTCTTGTTATTACTCCCAAGTGGTAGGTTTCTTCATTTTGTCTTTTCTTAATTACTGTTGTATCTATATTCTTTGGATGCTAGTTGAAAAAGATTTTATTATTGTTGTTTACTTCTTTAGTCATATAATAGTATCTTTTATAATATGTTTTCAGGTATCAAATTTCGACCATTTAATCTCTTCTTTCAATTTTTTTTTTATGCCTCTTTAATAATGAAGGCAGAACAATTTGGTTTTCTTTATAATTTTGTTATTGTTATTGTTATGCAAATTGGGTCGGCTGTCTTTTCTGATTTTGAGTCATAACTGATAACAACCCAGTTCACATCCTTTTCTCTCTCTCTCTCTTTTTTTTTCACATTAGATTTTGAATTATGAATTTCTGTGCATCACGTTTGCCCTCTGCCTGGACGTACTTAGCATACAAATCTCTCAACTAATCCCATATATAGGCGTGTTTATTTGTTTATCCATATACAAACCTTTTGGTTCTTATTTGTTTCAATCTCTGTTTTCTCAAGTTATGTATGTTTATGAATTCTACAATGTAATTGCCTGAGAGACCTACTATTTGCACTAATAATAAATAGTTTCCTTTGACAGCAGAATTTATTTATAAGTTTAAATAATCCTTTTGCATGTATCTAGGCTGTTAGGAAAAATATAAATCATGTTATCTCGAGAGAAAGGGCATAGAAGAAGGAACAAGCAAACATAAAAACTGATAGAGAAAATTTTCCATCACCACGTTCTAACTGTTCAAGCTAAATAAAGAATCTCACAAAATTTGTTATCTGCCGCATCCCTTCTTTGGAATCCTTAAAGAAAATGGGGGGAATTGCATTTAGGTCCTAAGGAAGGGATTTAATTACCCTAAAGTCCATCGACAACTGAGAAACACAAGTTCCAATATAAGAAATAACAACTAATTCATGTTGTTCAGTTGTCATTGGGACTTTTTGACAATCAAATTCTTTTCTTGGGACCTCATGGTAATTCTCGCAAGAAAATATGTAAATGAAAGGAAAGGGTTTGATCAATAGAGAAATGTCAAATAACCTAATTTCTTTGGGAAAAAAAAAGATGGGAAGTAGCATATTCAAAAGAAGATGAAGTAAACTTTCTTTTTCGTATAGCACAATTTACAAGTTCTCCCAAGAAAATATGTAAATGAAAGGAAAGGGTTTCATCAATAGAGAAACGTCAAATAACCTAATTTCTTTGGCAAAAAAAAGATGGGAAGTAGCATATCAAAAAGAAGATGAAGTAAACTTTCTTTTTCATATAGCAAAATTTACAAGCTACTTCATAAAAACACATAATTTTAATCTATTTAGCATCCAACCAACTTCAGATAGTGAAGCCAATTTGCTTGTTCCCCAAGAGACTGTTTTCTTCGATGCCCAAGTTTCTTATCACAGGTCCTTTGCTCTAAAGGTTACAAGACAAAGCCAGAGAAAATTTTCTTGCAGCAACCAGATAACAGCCTTCCCATAAACAGAGCCCATATGGTGACTGAAATAATTCCCAACAATGGTAATAAGATTTTGCTGACCATCAAACCCAAACTTAAATTGCCCTTATATACAGGGGCCTAATAAACGGATTGGAATTTATAGTCATGAGATTAGGTTTCAAAGACAATTTTACTGATAAACTGGCCTACATAGAATTTTTGTCCCAACAGTCCCAACAGCAGGTGAAATGAGTACCCCTTCACAGAATAAATGAAAAGATTGAAAACATTTTCTATGTCAGCTTAATGTTCTGATATAGTGTAATATGGAAAAGAAATGGCTCCAAATATAGTGAGAAGAATTGGAATGAATTTGATTTTTTCATTTTTAATGGACTGCAAGGTTGAAGAAACTCAAACCCACTTATCTCATGATTTCCATCTTCTTAACTCTCTAATACAGAGTAGGTTGACAAAAATGCAAGCTAGCACCCGATTTGATCCCCGCAAATTTCTATAACGTGACAAAGCAAGATGTGTGTATTTATTCCATCCACTTCCGAATGTGTTATTGGGACATAATTTTGTGTTTTCTTCTCCTTAAGTTTTTCCAATTTAAACAGTCTGCTTATCAAGAATTAGATAGTTTACCACAGCTGAGGCTGCATGTCCCTGTTCAATTGCATTTCATCCTCTGACCAAATTACCTGTAAGATATTACAAGCAGAACATTATATAATGTAACAAAACAATCCTCAAAACATGGAAACAAAATTCAATTGTCTTAAAAATAAATGCAAATTTCATTATCTGAGTTAATGGAGACAGAGCATAAAAAATGTCTTCGACAATTTCAATTGCAAAAGTAAACATCTTTTCTCGCTTGAAACAGACTCTATTAAGCATAAATACACTCAAGATTCTTACGGGTTCATAAACATAATGCAGCATAAAGTGTGATCACTCATTAAATTTGGTTTCAGCTATTCTTTTCTTCCTTCTTGCTCTTCCCATTTCTCCCATGCTTTCATTATTACTTCAGCTTTATCATTTCTAGATATGGAATTTCTCCTCAATATGAATTATGAAGTCTTAAATAAATAAATCCTTCATGATAAAATTATCATCATGGCAGAGTTTTCAGAACAGTGGCAAGAAGCCCTCAGATAGCTCTCACTAGAAATGGCAGAAGACAAGGGAACAGGAACGCTAAAACCTGACAGAAACTTTCCTACAGCATCTTTATTAACTGTTTCGACCAAATAATGAATCATACGGCATTCAGACTCCACCACACTCCGTTCTTAGAATCCTTACAGCGCTAAACACATACACACACACACAAATGAAAAAAACAGGATTTTTCCTCATTAAGCAACCACAATTAGCGTAATTTCTGTGGAAAGAAGACATGAGTAGCACATCAGCACAACATCAGATACAGTAAACTGTTTCATTTCATGTATTACTGATTTGTTTAGCATCCAGCCTAAATTCAGACACGCAAGTCATTTTCTTGATTCTGAAGAGAGTATTTTCTTCCATTCCCAAGTTACTTCACGTGGATCCTTTGGCCAAGGTTAGAAGACAGTGTCATTGAAAAATTTCTTGGAACAACCTGATGACTGCTTTCACCATAAACTGAGCCCATATGATAAGTGCAATAATCCCCAACAGTGGCAGTAAGATTATGTATTATAGACCATCTAATTAAAACTAGGAAGGCCTAATAAATGGATTGGAAATTAAGGTCCTTGCTTGAGCTATAACGACGACCATACTCATAGGCCGGCCTACAGACAGTCCCAACACTAGGTGAAAGGAACAACCCCTCACTGAAGAAGGAACGCATAACAGTGAGCTTTCAAAATGCAAAATTCTAGGTTTAGTTTGACCTGATTATAATTAGAAATGAGCATAATGGATCAAGAACGTTGTGCCACACTCAGGCTGGGAAAGGGGATCCATTATGTCAGTCGAATGTTGTGCTCTGACGTAATTTGTATAAGGAAATGGCACCAAATTTGGTGAGGAGACTTGCAACAGCTTTGCCTTTTTTTCATTTTTAACGGATTGCAAGGTTGAAGAAACTTAAAACTTTAATTATCTCCCGATTTCCATCTCCTTAACTCCGCAGCATAGCACAGATATACTAAAACGAGACTTATAGCAGATTTGATCCCTCGACATTTCTGAAACTTGATAAAGGAAGATGCATGCTGCCACTACTTAAAACTCTAGACGATACATTATACTTATTTATGCCATCCACTTATAAACTATACAAATATGGAAAAGAAAAAATCAGAAAATTTCGTATTACTATTACTGATTGACTCACTACCCAATATAGTTCAGACATGCCAAATTTATCCCGATGGTAAAAACTTCACACAGATAGGTTTTGGTTATGGCCAAAAGAAGCTTCAGACAGGTAGGCCATTCTCTTGAATCCCAATAGACCCACTTTGTTCCATGTCAAAGTTACTTGTTGCTGTCTGACGTGTATGAATATGTAGAATGATGCCATGAAGGCACTGAATAATTTCTTGAAACAATCTGATTATTGGTCCGACCAGCAAGAAAGCCCACATGATGGATGCAGCTAAACCTAGGAAGAGCGACAAGATGAAGAGAAGTAGAATGACAACAAGAAGTCCAAACAGAGGAGTAAATTGTTTCATGGTGGCAAGGTAATTAGATCGATTTTGGAGTTTAAATTCCGCCATCAAACCCATAACATGCAAGAATAGCATCATAAAAACGGCTCTCATGATGTTTCCGTGCTCATCAAAGGGGGACAAATTCTTAGATTTAAATTGAAATTGCACATAACCACCTGCGGTAGTAATTATGACAGCATTTAACATTGCAGAAGATTCCCCTTGTCCCCGGTTTGAACTGCAGCCGCAAAAAGTAAGTTAAGAAATCAACTGAATTAGCGTAATGAAGCAGCAACAACAATGATATCACGAAACTAAAAGTAGATATGAAGTTCATTAGGTGTGGTAAAACCTTTGGGTAGAGCTAAAAGTAGATGGAGTTAGAGGCATGTTGGCGCCGGGGGTTGACGAGAATGGGAAGATAGAAAGGGGGGCCAAAAACAACAAGAAGAAAGGAAAGAAAGAGAGATCTTGAAGATGATCTGATGGTGGGGAGAAGACAGCGGGGGCCATAATATATATATATATATATATATATATATATATATATATATATATATAGGGTGGGATTCAAATGATTGACTAGCCTGGGAGGAATCGAACATTAACAGAAAGAGCAGTTGTCCATTTTGGAATTGTCGTATAGTGCAAAGGGCACAAAGCCAGAAAGCAACAAATCTTAAGGCATATAAGATTAATAAATCATACAAACACAGTAACACACTAAATATATGGTTGGTCACTGGCCCCCCGCTCATGCGCAGTTGCGCTCCGACGTCTAACGTCGGGACATGAGGGCAAAAAAGACTAAAAAGCACAGAGACCATTGAAAAAGGGTCCTGAGTGCCACTCACTGCAACCCACCTGTCCATGAAAGAAAGAAAAACTGCATTAAATAACGTCGGGACATGAGGGCAAAAAAGACTAAAGAGCACAGAAACCATTGAAAAAGGTTCCTGAGACCCACTTACTGCAACCCACCTGTCCGTGAAAGCAAGGAAAAACTGTATCAAGGGGTGTTTAGATAGAATCAAAATTATGGTTTTAAAAGTGTTTTTACAATATACGAAGTAAATATATGGAGGAGTTTATCTCGATTTACAGAAAAATATTTCTAAGAAACACTTTTTATGATGCCCAAACACCCCCTAAATAAAAGTTTGCTTTAGGCCCACTAAACAAAATCCCAAGCAATATCAGAAGAAAATGAATGAGTACTCCTTCCATCCCTTATTATAAGATTCAATTTTTTAATTAAATATGTTCCTTTTTATAAAATCTCTTTTAAATTTGTTTGAACATTTAATGCATTAATACTTATTTAACTATTAAATAAAAGTAATTTTAGGTCCACTAAACAAAATCCCAAACAATATGGGATGAAAATAAACGAGTATAATGAAAGGGTTAGTCCCACTCATGCGTAGAGGGTCTGATTTTTTATAACCTGATAAACTAAGATTCAGATTTTTCTTAAAAGATATACCTATATTTAATATGTGATAGTACTCCAAACATGATTGCTTCCAATAAAAAAAAATATACTTAGCCAAAAACAATAAATAAATAAATGAGTCTACTATGCTTTTTGTGTCAACATCATCCCAAACAGAGTCTAAAGCTGTAAATCTTTGATTCTCATGCCCACTCTCTGCCTCTTTTTCCTGAGTGAACACTCCTTTTTCTCCCCTCTATATACTTCAATTCATTTCGCATAGCTTCGGTCAGTATTAGAATTCTTATTTCATTGAACAGCACATCGCTGGGGCGATAATGAAAATAAAGGTAGAATAACTTTTTCCTATGCTTTTTAACAATATTTTTTATAAATATATATTTGCATATATTTATATTTATATTTATTATTTATAATTTTTTTAATGATACATTACTTCTTTTATTTATCTAATACCAAGGTGCTTCCCCCTGCGTTGCGCGACACCTTCTCCAAGTTGTAAATTTATGTAATCTAGTTTTAACAATTACAAAAACTATTTATAGAAATTTTAATGCATGTTAAGATTAAAAATACCTTCTGAATGTAATTTAAATGAAACATAAACATAAAGCTCACATTGAAAATGATAAAAATTCTTCAAAATTATAAAGAAAACTATAAAAAAACACTGTGATTTTTAAATTAAAAATAGAATGACATGAACTATTTCACATGAAGGATGAACCGAAAATCTTGCTGTCATTGGGCCATCTCATATTTGTTGTTTTCAACTTGTATTAAAATAAATTGAAACTATCTGCATAATATGATATAATAATACAATATTATCAATCCAAGACACTCATCCGATGACTGTAATAATGAACTTGAAGGAAGGAATTTAATTAAATTAATGACTAATTGGAAACATCTGCCTCTAATAAAAAAGCTTTTGAATTGCTAGCCCCTGTATCCACAGTCCATTAAATAATCTTACAGGTAACATTACATTCAAAAATCATATATATATATATGGAGACAAACAAAGGCGAACTTCTTGTTTTGGCTCCTTCCTACAGGTTACAGGTTGTTGGGAGAATCCATACCCAGGAAATATGTAAAGAGTCACAATATATATTACCCCTGATACTAAATATAAAAGGTAGTTAGATAATTTGAGTAGATTAAAAAAATTAGTTAAATTAATTATTTGTAACAAATAAATGTTGTCTTCCTTAAAATATCCTTACTAATCAAGTATATTAGTTAGAACTGTCATTTAATAAAACATGTAATATATGCAATTACTACTAGAACTATTTTGGATAAAAATAAATAAATATGAAAGATAAAGTGGATTGAAATTTTATATTTAGGACCAAATTGAATATCAAAATATGTTTTATACCGGGAACAGGAGGTAGTATAAGAACAATGCCAAACCCATACCATTTCATTCTTCCTCACAATATCCTATAGAATTGCTCTTCAAACAGAACCAATCAAATTACCTCAAACTTCTCCATCTTCGGTGACAACCAGAACCTTGAGTCCATTATAGAACTTCGTAACAGAAAGGCCTTGCATGCATGAGCATAACAGCAATTCGTACAGGAAAGTAGAGGTTTGCACTCTTTCACAGGCTAGGGGAACCTTGAGAGTAAACAGCTTTGGTGAATGTTATCTTGGAAGAACAGCTTTGGTGAATATTATCTTGAAAGAAATAAATACAGCTACATATACATAGACGAAGTCATATGTCATCAAAGCTCATAGGGATTTTTTTTTTAATTAAATTGTTGGCTATTACTAAAATACGATACAATCACGAACGTACCAAGGATTTCCCGTCAGACAAGTTAACTTCTGAGGGAGGACAGTAGCTTATATTAAGAAGAGGACGCTGCCAGTGCCGACAAAGCCGCCATAGATAATTTAGTGGATAATAACAAAAGGCAAACGGAAAAGAAATTCTACTGAGTATATTGTATTGCCTCCTACAAGTCAGTCACTCGATTCTCTCCATGCAAACATGTCCTTAGTTTACCAAAAAATTAAGAGCACATGAAACCGACTTCTCTGCATGCAAATTAAAATTTCAAATTATTTATGATGTCAAAAGTTAAGCCAAAAAAAAAAATCCAAATAGCCCTCTGAGATTCGCTTTGCATAATCGGTAGCAACATGTTGTCTTTCGGTACCACTAATTGCATCATGATGCTGAGCAATTGCCAAAGCACCTGCCAAGGCTATTTGACCCTGATTTACTCCTTCCTTTAAAGAATTCGAGTTGTTTTGCTGCCTAGAAGCCAATATATAAAGTAACAGATGGTAACCAAGGGACAAAAATTGATTATGATTAAAGACAGCTCATATAAGGGCATCGCAAATCACCCTAGAAGGTAGGAGAAGCCTGAGAATTTACCTGATCGTAACCAAGCTCATCTCTCTGACATAACCGTTCAAAGTTGGCCGCATATTCAAAATTGACTAACAGTGAAATATCCAAGAGAAACTCACGAACAGAAATCATCAAATTCGAGTGGCCATTGATAAGTTAAACAAACAGCAACTTTACATGGGGGATAAAACATGAAACCACTGTTTGGTTTAGAGAAATCTCTCTCTCCTCTTCGCTTGACCAATGGCCAGAATTAGAGAACAAAACCTCGCGACCCTGACTCCATTCTTCCGTGAACCTCATTGTCTTCCACTGTTCTTCATCACCATCTCCATCCCTTTCACTCATCTCCTTCACCGTAGCCACCATTGATGACCTCCACCGTTCACCTCCAGCATCACATATCACCCAAACCACAACAGAAGCCTCACGAACTTGACTCCATCTTCTTCGCTTATCACCAATGATTAATGGGAAAGCTGAGAAATGAGGATTTATATCACCCTCTAATGCTTGAGAGAGAGATTTTGAATTTTGAATCTGACACGCGGATGATTCAGACAAATGGGAATTATGCCAGTCTTGGGGAAGGGGAAAAGAAGAAGGGATCAGCATGAGAGGTATTGGGAAAACTGGAGAAGTCGATTTTTTTTTTCATACATAAAAAAAAAGAGTAATAAATAAGTAATTTAAAATTTGAATTTGTAATATTACAGTAGAGTGCCTTGGGTGACAAAAAAGTTGAGGAGAGACGTAATGGAGATTTTATGGCAAAGTAGGCACAAAGCTATGTGATTAGTTAATGCAATACGTGGTTTCAACAAAGCCCAAGAAATAAGGATAGCTAAAACCAAGCCACATCAATATTTAAAAAAAATTTAATGGAGCCGGTTATTGCTTGTGAACAGGGAAATGAGTCTGAAGCCTGTGTGGAGCCATACTACAATGAGACTTGTAGGGAAATAGTATAAAGGATAAATTAATGATGGGAGAGGAAAACCAATGAAAACAAGAGACATAAATGAAAAGAGAAATTTTTGGGAAGAAATAGAAACAAATAGCAACTTTATATGGGGGATGAAGCATGAAACTTATCATTTGGTTTAGGAAAATCTCTCTCTCTCTCTCTCTCTCTCTCTCTCTCTCTCTCTCTCTCTCTCTCTCTCTCTCGCTTAACCAGTCAGCCAAGACTAGAGAGCAGAACCTCACGATCTTGACCTTCATGAACCTCCACTCCATTCTTCTAATAAAATCATCGTCTTCCCCCATTAGGTGACGAAAAAGTTGAGGAGAGTCTTGGGGAAAATTTTATGGTAAAATTGGCACAAAGCCATATGATTAATCAATGCGTTATATGTCTCCCAGAGAGCTTGAGAAATGAGGACGGCTAAAACCAAGCCACATCAATATTTGACAATTTTTTAATGGAACCAGTTTCTACAATGCAACTTGTAGGGGAATAGTACTAAAGGATAAGTTAATGATACCCTTGTTTTTTCAGTCATTTTACATTTAAATATGATTTTCAATATATTTTTATATTAAACGTATTTAATTAACTAGAATATATTTTCAAAATTTTTCCAATAATAAAATTTTTTATTTTTATAGTTTTAATCTTAATTATGATCCAGGAATTATCACATTATAAATATATAATATAAATATGTATTATTTAGTAAAATTCATGTATATCTAGATTCGGTTTTATATTAATCATTTAAACAAGTTTCAACTTGCCGAACTATCTTTTTTAATAAAAATCAATCCAAATATAAATCACGTTGTACTAATTATATTTGCAAAAATCAGATAAAATAAATATCATTTTTGTTACCACCAATCTAAACACACCCTATATGAGCAAGAAATGCTTAATCCTCAAAGACATCGCTCGGGGCATGTAATTGTGTTTTTGCGTTTTTTATTAATTTTTTCTTTTTTATTTACTTTTGCACAAATACATTAATATAAAATTATTGTATAATCACTGTTTGTTTATTGGATGTATTTAGGAACCTTGGGGCTTGTAAAGTTCAAAGAATCACAAGCCCGAAGAATCGATTGGAATAAAAATAAATAAAAAATAATAGAAAGGAAGACAATGAAAATTTTTTGGCCGAGTGTTTGGTTTACACTAAAATTTAAAATGGGTTCAATACAAAATTTATGGTTAGTTGAGCGAAAAGAGATAGGGAAACTGAGTTATTTTACCATATTATCCTTAATAAAATGGTATAATATTATTAAATAAAAAATACTTTTTTTGAAAAAAAGACAAAATGATATAAATAAAATTTTTTTAAAACTTAGACAATAATAACATTAGTAAAAAAATTCAATAAATTATTATTTAAATAGATAAATATGAATAATTAATGTAAATATAAAAATCACTATACATATTGGATGATTAAAATATTAAATAAAAATAAAATAACAAAGTATAAATAAAATATATTAAAAAAACTCAATTCAGATATGAAAAAGAAATATAAACAATTTTTTTCAATTTTTTGTTTATATTTTTAATCAATTGAGCTTTTTTGTTGGAGACAATTTATACAATATATTTTAAGGTGATCCCATGCATTTTGTTTTTAAATTGTAAGATATAATATGATAAGGGAAGAGCATATCTTTCTTAATTTAAATATAAATAAGTAAATAACACATCACTGAAAAGCTTAATGAACTTAGTTTTTAATGCAACCCTACCCATTCAAAAAAAATATTTTTATTTTTAAAGTTATGTCTAGTGAACTTTTGATGACAATTTAATAGCTCGTTATCTTTGAAGCACTGTAGATGTCATTGCTTTCCTAAACGTGTTAGCCATTGTTATGGGACTGGAACATGATGACTAAAAATTGCTTAAAAGTAAGGAAATAAAAGTAATGAGAACTATTACAAGGAAGAGAAATAAATAACAGAATTCGAGAAAATGAATATAAAAAAGAAACTGTATATAAAAATTAAAGCTACAGGAAAAGGATGAATATACGAGGCCCAGAGGCTCAAGCATAGCAGGATATGGATTCAGAGTGACGTCGTAATGAAAATCCATTGGCATACAATTTGCAAGAATCATAAACAATGTATAAAAAAACAAGATTCTACTAAGTAAGATGTAGATTTTGAGTGAAAGAAGAGACCTGAAAAATTAAAAAAAAAGAAAAAAGAAAAAGAAAAGAAGCTACATAAGCTACTTATTTTTAGAAAGAAAAAATTTACATCATAGATAATCACTAACAAAAAGACAGTCTTTAGATTTTGCAAACTCCAGTTAATCAATGTTTTAGGGGTAGTGAAATGTGCTTTGGTGTGAGTGACTAAAAATTTGTTCCCACCACTTTGGGTGGGATCCAATTTTCAGCTATTTAAATAAAAATCACCTCGCGCTTTCCATTTCATTCCAACCTATTCTGTGAACCAAACTAGTGCTGCCAACGGGAAATGGGAAATTTTTTCATTTCCATGCCCAAATTTTTCTTGGACCGAATGGACCCTTGAATATGTTTTCAATAGCATCCTAAACTAATTTTAAGCATATCTAACATTTTGAAATATTTGATAGAACCACTCAGTATTTAAATTTAGGGTGTTGTATACAATTTTTCACACTAATAATAAGTACTCTACATTTGGGATATTAAATGCTACTAAAAAAAAAATTCCAAAGAGCAAGTAGTAGTGAAAAAATATTTCAAAGTATTTGATGCATTAAAAATTAGTTTAGGATATTAAATGCTACTGGAATGTTACTAAAAAAATACTTTATAAAAATTCGATGCATCAAAAATTAGTTTAGGATCTTAAGTGTTACTGAAAAATACTTTCAAACGTTAAATTCAATTTAGCTGTATAAAAAAGTAGTGGTTATTTTATAATTTTATGTTATTAAAGCTGTACGAAAATAAATAAAATGGTGAAAACTAATGAAAAAAAAACGAAAAATATTATATTACCCCAAAAAAACAAAAACAAAAATACTGTGTTTGGGAATGAGTATTCCTTGCTAGTAATAGATGTCGTGAACAAAAAATGCAGATTCAGTTGGAAAGTGTACCCAAAAAGTTTCAGAGTTGAGAGTCCACACGCAAAACATTAGTCCTCAGTTGAAGTAGATAGATTGGCAATGCCAATAATTATTAGTTTAACTGATAAGATTATGAATCTCTCTATTAATAGCAAAGATTTTGTTAGTAGTCAATCTATAAGTATTTTTTTTTACCAAAAAAAAAATCTATAAGTATTTTTGTCAGCATTCTTTAAATTTCAAAGCATGTCCTAATGTCCTGATCCTAATGAGTTTTTGAACCCAACTTAGATAAATTTTTTTTTTCTTTTGCACCAGAAAAAATAAATTGGCATTGGAGAGACGAACACTGGCGGACGAACGGTATATGGAAGGGGGCGGGGGGGAAGACGTGCTCGAACTCACCTGACTCATACGCATTGGGATCTGTTGGACTTTAAATATGAATCCGTTGACGTCGCCCACCCAAGTTCACGGCCATCATATGATTAAAAGGAGAATTTAAAAAATATATCATTAAATTTCAAATTTTCAAATCGACTGCTGTGTTTTAATAACAAATAACATCATTTAGTCATTTCTAAGACTTTGAAATTTTAGATTTTTTTTTGTGGTTTTTCCTAAATTAAATTAATTAGTCATGAGAAATTAATTAATTTAATTCTTTTAATTTATTAATATTGCAGGCTCAAGAAGAAGTAATTATTTTTTTCACTCACCAGGATCCTTAATATAAAAAATAGATAACTAATTTGTGAATGTAAGAAAAATAATTATATTAGTTATTTATAACAAATATATGTTGATTTTCTTGGAATACCTTTGTTAATCATGGTTCATTGTAATTACTCTTTGATGAAAACTCCTTCATTGTGTACAACCAATAGGAACACTTCAAAAAAAATCATAAATTCAGAAAATAAACCGCTCATCTAACTCTTATACTTACTTAGAAGTAAATGTAACATAAAATTTGAAAAATGGATTTCTTCTTCTGCCTCCTTGGTGAATCCTCCGTGTACAATTATTGAAGTCTACTATGTGATTTCAATACACCAAGTGGAAATTTGAGAAGATATGGACAAACCAAAGAAAAAAAAACTCAATAGATTGTTTTTGCTGAAATACGTCCGTAATATTTTCTAAAAATTATACTCAAATTTCTTTAGTGTCCGAAATTATATTTGTGGGAAAGAGATTGAGCATCATTTTTTTTTTGGGGCCAACACTTATTTAATTCTTTATAATCCACATCCATATATATATATATATATATAGAGAGAGAGAGAGAGAGAGACACATATGCTACTGTTTTTATTATTTGATGAACTTATTGAAGTGCACGCAGGGAGAATCTGAGCGGCATCCCATTAGAATTTAGGTTCACTTTTTTCTTCGGAGCTGGGCTTTTACGTGTTGTGCGCTTTTCTTTTAAATTTGCTAATACTGAATTGTTTTCAATAGAGAATACTTTCGCATAATTGTTACGCATTATTTATATAGCATGTAACCATAACCACTCATGTGTTTCGGCCTGCATAAATAATCCTTCCAAGCTGCCAATGAAAAATCTTGGTCTCCCATATGTATTTTCTAGATATAGTTCTGGTGCATGAACAAGTCACCGTTCCTATTCTTGATATAAGAATTTGTCGGGATTGAATCCTGTTCTAATTATCATATCTCAATATATTTTATCTCTTATATTTATCATATCTTTTTAAATTAATTTACCTAACTTCTAACCTGACATACTTTTCTAGTTCTATTTATAATAAACTTTCAATATATTTTATATAGACTAAAATTTTTTTAAAATGTATTAACTCTTTATTAAAATATAACAAATTAACAACTTTTCAATTTTATTCCTATTTAATATCTACGTATTTAAAAATAATAATTATCTATATTATAATAAATGAAGGACGGAATAATACATTTAAACTAAAATTTTATAAAGTGACCCTCTCTACCCTATAAATAAAATTTGAGGACTATAATTTAATCTTATGTGATATTTATTTAATGAATCTATTTAATTTTTTTATTTACTCAAATTAATTAAATAACTCTTGTATTAAAAAATAGTCGGAACAAAATACATGAGTCTAAATTGCGGCATCACCAGTTTATAAACTTCGGGAATAATAAGCACCGTCCAAGTTTTATTGTCCTCGCTGACTTACTTCAACCATCGTGCCAACATTTTTTATAGCAAACGCTAGTGATACCGATCCAGTTTTAAATGAGATGGGTTGAGACCAAGAGGAAGAATGGGTGGAAATGAAATGAATCAGCCTAACATTTTGAGGATGATTTGTTCAAAAAACAAAAGCCTTTTGAGGATGAGAGAGAACCCAAACATATACATTAAATAGAATGACAATAAGATATTAACAGGAGTTGGATTTAACGGAAGGAGCTAATCTCTCACAACGTGTTGAACTAAGGTTTGAATTCCCGTTGGGAGAGGTACTCACATTTAGTATTCGACAATGCCTCAAATAGGATTGTTTCTAATAGGAGAACACCTATGTTTTAGCAAAAAAAAAGAAAAAAGAAAAAAGAATGACAGTAACATCTAAACAGGAACCAGTTTCCCTGTTAACTGCCTGATGAGCAGTATTGAGCACCACGTCCTCATCACCAAAACGCTCCGTTTTCATAATTAAGAGAGAAATGTTGGCCATCGATTGCAGAAGAATCGTAACTATCCAATTCTGAAATTTCTTTTTCGCAGTGAAAAGGCTACATATGACTCAATTCCTCTTCTTGGCTAAGCGGATTTTCCATTGGCCTCATCACCTGCGAGCCACATTGGCGGTGGCTGTCACTGGACAGCGCATTAATTTTCCAGTTTTTTGTCAAATCTGAAACTTGGAACTCTGTGATGTGGCATTTAGGATTACAAGGGATTTCGAGCTCAATATTTGACGATGTTGTCTAATTTTTGCCAGAAGACTTGCAGTACCTTGATGATGCTGTTGGCTTCTTGAAGAAGAGCAATCAAAGCTATGTTCTCCTAAGAATAACAAGTTTTCCTTTAGTTATAAATTATACTTAGATTTATTGGATGTTTCTTTCTAAGGCTTAATAGAATGATTTCGAGCTTTGCTTTGAGAGTTGTAGGTGCAAAGAGTGCAGCTATACGTGAGCTACTTGCTGGTGGTGAAACTGTTTTTTTGCCTTGCTCATTGGCACTGGTACGTTGCTGATTTCCATTTGACTTATATGCGAATGCCGGTTGGATTTCAATGCACATTGTGTTTTACTTTTATATCCATTAATTTTGATTAAGAATATCAGGCCCAAAAAAAAGAAATCTACTAAGGATAGCCATTTTTGTCTGGAAGCCCCCCCCCCCAAAAAGAAACCGTGCCTTTGCTGATAATCCTGATGCATATAAAACGACTTCGTTTGAGTTATCAGCAGCAATGTAGCAGTTGAATGAATGGAACATAACTGGAAATACGGGCCAGTCCGCGGGTTGCGGGCTCACCCACCACAACCCTCAGGTTATGCGGTGCGGGTTGGAGCAGACCGCATTTTAGCAGGCTGGAAAAATCCCAACCCTAACCCGTCACAGCGGGTTGGCAGGCTAGCCCGCCATCTTTTTTTTTTTTTTTTAATTCTCAATTTTCAAATCTCATTTTATTTATTTTTTAAAATAATAAATGGTGATTTAAAAATTTAAAAGCAATCACAAGTATAAATGATGTTTAACCACATTTAAAATAGTCAATACAAATATAAAATAATACATAATAAATATTTTACATGATTAACATTCAATATCAACTCATCAAGTGATAAATTTTATAATTTTTTTCATACAAACGCCATGCTTGATATAAAACACTATCTCTTAATAAATTAAAAGTGCATTTATCTAATTTTTTTTTTAAAGTTCATTTACCATGTTTTTTTAAAACACTTTTTTGCTGTAATAAATATTGTTTTATATGTAATTGTAGTTATTGAAGTTTTGCTATAAATATAGTATGCTTATTTCTAAAAAATATTTTTTGTTTACATATGTATTATGTAACATGAAAATTGAAATGTAAATAAGAGAAGAAAATTTTTAAATATAATAACATATTATTTATATGAAAAATTAAAAAAAAAAGTGGCGGATTAGGCAGGCCAACCGGCCAACTTACGGGTTAGCCCGCCACAGCCCGCAGGTTATGCGGTGCGGGCTAGAGCAACCCGCACCTTGACAGGCTGGCAAGATGCCAACCCTAACCTGCTCTTTATGGTGGGTTGGCAGGCTGGCCCATGGGTCCCAACCCATATTCCCGCCCTGCCTGCCGCTATTAATTGAAACAGTGCGTGTTGATTGATGAGCAGTTGGTGCTTACCATAGTGCTTAGTAAGGAAACTGGTTCCGATCTCAGGATGAATAAATTAACGACAGTTAAGCTCTTGACAAATTTTCTTACAAATACTACTCCCGGTTTTTAATATAAAAATTGGTTTGACTTTTATTTTTGTCCTAAATATAAGACCTTAATTCACTTTATCTCTTATATTTATCATTATTTTTTAAGGTAGTCCTTATAACGATGATAGTTTTAACCAGTACACTTGATTAGTAAAGATATTATTTATCACAAATAATTAACTTAACTAGTTTTCTGAATTTATTCAAATTAGTCAATTAACTCTTATATTAAAAAACAGATGTAGTAAATTATAAATATTGGTCTAGACAGTTGCAAATTTAGAAGTTTTAATTGTTAATAAGGCATTCAAATTTTAAATGTAAATTTTACTTTGCAATTAGATTCTTGTCCTTGTTTGTAATTAGATATTTGTAACTTATTTTTCAGAAAACTTTTCGGAAGTCTAAATGCTGTTAATTCATTATTTAACGACTTAAATTTTACTTTGCAATAAGAAATACCACTGGAACAGAAGGAAAAAATCACATCAGAGGGAAACCTAGTATCCTATGCTGTTGAGTGTTGCTGGTGGCTTTCTGTAGTGACCTGATGCACGCGGAGCCTAAAGGTGCATGATTGAAGATGCAGATTTCTCTTTCTTTTGGCTTTGATCAAACCCTATCTCCTCAAGTATTTCATTAAGTTTTTACCAAAGTTGATCTAACTTTGAATCATGAAAAAATTTTCCATTAAATTTCATGTAAGAAAAATAAATACAAATAGATTCTCAATGTCATTTAATACTAATAATTCTTAAGAAATTTAATATTTATGCACAAAGTTTTCATGCTTACAAGTTAAGCTGCGTCATTAAGGCAAGATCACCAACTTTGTTAGATGTGATTTTCCCTTGGTAAGCCCCTTTTCCTATATGCTCTCCTTTCTCATGTGTGGCTGCAAAATGAGGGTCATGTAAGTGTTTGTTGCAATTTGCTGGGCGGTAACTTTAGTATTCATTATGTAACAGCCATGGAAGCTTTTCAAAGCCTGGGACAATTGGTGTCTGATTCATATATTTGTAGTGTGCCGTATTGAAAACATTTCTTGTTCCTTTCGCCCTTTACCACAGCTATTCAGCTTGTCTTAATTGGATCTGACAAACACCTTACTCTCATAGACATTTACACATAGAGAGAGATAGATGAAAAATGTACAACCTCCAATTTAGGACAGGAGGTTGTACTCCCCTGGTCCTAAATGTAAGACCCGTATACTAGAGTGTATAAAGGTCTTACATTTAGGACCGGAGGAGTAGTATTTATGACAAGTGATATCCAAAACAAAGTATCAGATATGGTTTAAGAGTGTTTAACAACTCCAAAAAGCATTTAAAAAAATACTATCACAAAAATTGAAACAAAACTCTTCTCCTGTACATATTTTGTATGCTAAAATCACTTTTAAAAAATTAACCCTAAACTCTCTAAAAATGCAAATATGAATGCGTACATGAAGAAGCTTATGTGAGATAGAGAATTCCTCTACAACTTTTGGAATCATTTCTACTTTCTCTTTTTTGGAGTCAGTAAACAAACTGCTGGAAACCACTTATACAAACATAATATAAATGTAGACCAGGTTCTGCATAAATCAGATTCCCTTTTCAGTACAAGATGATAAAGATGCATATAGCAAGGGCATGACAAAATGAGAATAAGAAACAAACAATCGACATGTACATAGTATGGATATAACAAATCAAATAAAAAAGGCAAATAATGGGATACACAAAAAAGTAACTTAAAACAAAAGAAATAAATATTGTGAGCATAATAAAAAATCAGATAATATATAGGAGACAAATGCTGTTGGCATAACAAGACCAAATCAAACATACTATTGACAAAACAGAATGAAATGAAAGAGGCAAATACTAAGAGAACAGTAAAACCCAATAAATACATTAGACAAATACTGTTGGTATAACAAAACTAAATAATGTACTACCTTCGGTCCTTTATATAAAAGCTAGTTTTGAGTAAATTAAAAAAAATTGTTAAGTTAGTTATTTATAATAAACAGGTTGTGTCTTTCTCAGCATATTCTTGTTAATCATGTTTATTAACTAGAACTACCATTTGATAAAACATTTAATATGTGCAACCATTACAAACACTACTCTGAAAAAATGAATAAATATGAAAAACAAAGGGAATTGATATTTTATATTTAAAACCAAATTAAAAATCAAATTAGCACTTACATTAAGGATTGGAGGTAATATAGAAGACAAATATTGTGTTAGCGCAACAAAATTAGGAAATGTACATAAGACAGTTACCATGGAAACAACAAAACCATATAATGTACATGGCGTCACTTTTGTGTCCATGAAACCTGCAGAATGAAAGCGACCATGGGACATTGTAAACACAAAATCTCAGAGGAAGAAACTGCAATCTCTTCGAAGAAGAAAAGACAGCATGGTGCATAGGCTTGAACTTCCCCAAAGAATGGCACATGGAGACATTATTCAGAGACATCACATGCATTTTCCCCTGCTTTACTACTTATTGCAGGAGGAAGCTGTGGGAAAATCAGAACCACAAGAACACAAGCAGAACCTTTCGCTCCTATTTTGACTGTGAGTTTTGTCTTTTTATTAAAAATAATAATGTGTCTTCTCTATCTTGATATAGCACAACAGTCATGCTAGTGTCTTCTCCAACTGAGCTTCCAAACTGGATAATAGTAATTAAGACCTAGCACAAGGCTACCAGCATTCAAACTTGGCTATATAATGACAGCAGATTTGATCAGAAAGACTATCAGCATCATGAAAGTAGGAATAAAAGTTGTCAATAACACACATACAACAATAGAACTATGTACTTTACTTAAAATAGCAGAAAGGAAAAGGAAAAGCCTCACGCTTAAACAGTTTCAACTGAGAAGTTTCTTACCAGAATAGCACTTGATTCAATTTCCATCTCTTGCGTTCCATGTCACGTTGTCACTTTGTTTCTCTGTGTTGATGTGTTCTGGATGTACTCATCTTGGACAACAACTGACAGGAAGAGTTTTTGAAAACTTTACTATGAATAA
Source organism: Neltuma alba (assembly GCF_004799145.2). Lineage (NCBI taxonomy): Eukaryota > Viridiplantae > Streptophyta > Magnoliopsida > Fabales > Fabaceae > Neltuma > Neltuma alba. The sequence continues at coordinate 50,084 of NW_021632830.1, read as the reverse complement.
GCTTCTAAGGCCAGAATAACTTTGTTAAGGGCAAATTTCTCTTAGTATTCAGCATGCTGATAGGAAAAAAGCAAAACAAATAGCCCATAAATTAGAGCCATATGATCCAAACTAGTTCCACCACAACAATTCTAGTGACAAACGAACCAGATATAAGAACATTGTACAATGACCAAGCATGAAAGCATTGTTTGCCACTTCAAATCAAAATCAGCATTCCTGCACGCAAATAAGATTTACTTATTTGTTGCAACCAAGCCAAGACTTTGTTCTCGACAATTAAAGAATAAAAAATGGTTTCAGAATTCTTCTTAATTAAAAAAAAAAAGGAAACAATTGGGCCAAAGTGTATGTAACTGATCATGGTAACTTTCTGCTGCTCTCATCCATAACTCTTCTCATCTGAACGTGGAGGTTAAGAAGAATTAACAGTTCTACCATCGGCAAGCTGCACTTTTCCTTTCCAGTTTCATTCCATCCTCTTCATAAATTTACCTGCAAGACATGACAGACTGAACATTATACAATATACATGTAAGTTGTGCTACGAATACATGCAAATTTAATTACCAAGAGACAATATAAACTAAGAAAGAGGGAATGGATTAAAAATTTAAAATTTTCAATTACAAGTGTCGATATCTCATTTTTTTCCCCCACACATGGTTCTTCAATATGACAGCACAAAATCGTGAGTGTGAGTATTCTCTAAATTCACCTGCAGTTATTGTTATTCTTCCTTGAGATCTTCCCAATTTTCCGCCAAACCTTGTGTTATTATTTCAGATTCATCAGGTATGAAATCATAAATAAGATCTAGTAGAAAATATAATATCATCTTTTATTATATTATTGACAGGGCAGAACTATGGAAACAGAGGCAAGAAGTCCTCAGATAGGTCTCATGAGAGAGGGCATAGAAGGAATAAGCAAAGGTAAAAACTGATAAAGAAAATTTCCATCAGCATGCTCTTAACTGCTTAAGCCAAATAAAGAATCTCACAGAATGTTTACTCTACTGCATCACGTTCTTGGAATCCTTAAAGGAAATATGTAAATGACAGGAAAGGGGTAACTGCTATCTTTTAGGAAAAAGGACGGGGAGTAATATATCAAAAAGCAGTAAACTTACTTTTACGGGCAGTAATGATTTATTTAGCATCCAACCAACTTCAGACAGGGAAGCCAATTTCCTCATTCTCTAGAGACTGTTATTTTCAATGCCCAAGTTACTTCCAATAGGTCCTTTGGTACAGGCTGTAAGACAAAGCCAGAGAAAATTTTCTTGCAACAACCAGATAACAAGACCATATGACAAATGAAATAATTCCCAACAATCGTAATAAGATTATGCAGACCACCTACCCCAAACTTAAATTAGCGTCACAGTTATGTGGGCCAAATAGATGGATTGAAATTGATGGTTATCACTCATTAGCTTAGGCTTCAAAGACAAGTGTACTTTTCATCTCGCAAAAGACAAGTTTACTGATAATTTGACATACATACAATTTCTGTCCCAACAGTCCCAACACCAGGTGAAATGAGCACCCCTCACAGACCAAGCAACACATAATGAAGTTTCATAACAGAAACGATCTGGATTCAATTTTTAACACTGACAATAATTAGAAATGAGAAGATTAAGAAAATGACGGCGTACCACACTCAAGCTAGATAAAAAGGATGTACTATGTCAGTTGAGTGTTCTAAGATAGTGTAGTTTGGAAAAGAAATGGCTCCAAATATAGTAAGAAGACTTGGAACAACTTTGGTTTTTTCAATTTTAATATAGGTTGAAGAAACTTAAATCTACTTACCCATGACTTTCCCATGTGCTTAACTGTGCAATGCAGCACAGGTTGACAAAAATGCAAGCTAGTACCAGATCTGTTGCCTCCAAATTTTTGTAACATGACAAAGCAAGGTTTGTGCTGACTGTATCTTAAATTCTAGACGATAGTATATGTTTTAGGTATTTATTCCATCCACTTTCATAGTACAAATGTGTTATTTGGTGATAGAATACTCGGGAGATAAAGAAATTTTAGGAATAGATATTATTTCAAGTTATTTTACATATTTTCTGTTTAATATTATTATCTAGTTTGTTACAAGGAAAACCCTTCCTGACTTATTTTAGGAGAAATAAGAGACATACAAGTTAATCAGCATTTTTATTTATTTAATTTCTTCTTTTTTTACCGTTGTTTCAAGTTCAATTATGGTTGAGAGTTACTAAGGGTCAAATACGGATTCACAAGGTTGTTACAAGGATCCCAACATCTAGTCTGTCATTGTTGGGGTCAGTTTCTATGATCTTAGGGATTATCAACATTTTATGTACTTCTTTCAAATGTATTCCAGCTTTATAAATAGGCTGGTCATGTGAGAAGTTAAGGCATCGAGAAATAAATTGAGTTTTATTCCTTTTAGAGACTCTCCTTATGTATCTGGCAAGCAAGAATTCTAGAGTGAAATCCTTGCTCTATCTTCCCTATTAGAGTTGTTTTCTTTATTTTCTAAGAGTTTTGCGCCCTTATCATTTGCACATAATTTTCTAACATTTTAGCAAGAGTTAGTGAGTTTACCAAAGCTGAAGCTGCATGTTTCTGTTAAGTTGTATTTCATCCTCTCCGCACATTACCTGTAAGATATTACAAACAGAGCATTACACAATATACATGCAAGATGTTTGAAGAATGCTTGCAATTCAACTATGAAACAAATAGATCCTCAAAACTAGGGGGGAAAAAATATCAATTGTGCTAAAAGTATGTGCAAATTTAATTACCAAGTCAATGGAGACAGAGCAAAGAGAATGTCTTCAAAAATTTCAATTACAAAGACAGATTCTATCAAAGCATAAATACCCTTGGGAATCTTACAGGTTCTTATACATAATGCAGCATAAAGTTTGATCATTCACTCTATTTGGTTGCAGTTATTGTTTTCTTCCTTCTTGCTCTTCCCCCTACCCCCATCCTTCCATTATTATTTTAGACTTTATCATATCCAGATATGGAATTTCTCCTCAATATGAATTAATGGAGTCTCAAATATATATATCTTTCTTAATAATTATCATCGTAGCAGAGCTTGCAAAACAGTGGCAAGAAGCCCTCAGATAGCTCTCACTAGAAATGGAAGAGCAAGAGGGAACCTGAAAGCTAAAAGTTGACAAAGAAAAACTCCCTACAGAAAGTTTATTGACTGTTCAGACCAAATATTGAATCAAGTAGAATTCAGACACCACCGCACCCCATCTTGGAAACCTTAAAGAATATATATTAAATGAAAAACACAGGATTTTTGTCCATTAAGCAATAAAATTAGCCTGATTCCTATGGAAAGAAGACTGGGAGTAGCACATCAGCACAACATCAGATACAGTAAACTCTTTCATTTCATATTACTGATTTATTTAGTGTCCAGCCCAAATTTAGACTGGGAAGTCAATTTTCTTGATTCCGAAGAGAGTGTTTTCTTCCACTTCCAAGTTACTTCCTGCGGCTCCTTTGGTCAAGGCTACAAGAATGTCATTGAAAGTTTCCTTGAAACAACATGATGACACATTTCACCATAAACAGAGCCCATATAATGAGTGCATACTAGATGAATTGGAAATTAAGGTCCTTCCTCAAGCTATAATGACAATCATACTCATAGGACGGCCTACGGACAGTCCCAAGACTGGGTGAAACGAACAACCCCTCACTGAAGAAGTAATGCATGACAGTGAGCTTTCAAAATGAAAAATTCTAGATTTAGTTTGACCTGATTATAATTAGAAATGAGCACAATAGATCAAGAATGTTGTGCCACGCTCAAGCTGGGAAAAGGGATCCATTATGCCAGTTGAATGTTCAGCTCTAATGTAATTTGTATAAGGAAATGGCAACAAATTCGGTAAAGAGGCTTGTAACAGCTTTGCTTCTTTTTTCCCTCACTTTTAATGGATTGCGTGGTTGTAAGAAACTTAAACTTTACTTATCTCCCGATTTCCATCTTCTTAACTCTGTAGCATAGCGCAGGTTTACTAAAACACAGACTGATAGCAGATTTGATCCCTCCACAGCTGTGAAACTTGACAAAGCAAGAGGCATGTTGCCGATATCTTAAACACTAGACGATATATTATACTTTAGGTATTTATGCCATCCACTTACAAAGTCTAGACATATGGAAAAGAAAAAACCAGACAATTTTCCTATTACTGTTACTGATTGATTCGATAACCAATATAATTCAAACGTGCCAATTTTAACCGGGGGGGAAAACCTCCATACAGATAGGTTTTTGTTATGGCCAAAAGAAGCTTCAGACGGGTAACCCATTCTCCTGAATCCCAATAGAGTCACTTTCTCCCATGTCAAAGTTACTTGTTGCTGTCTGACGTGTATGAATCTGTAGAATCATGCCACCAAGGCATTGAATAATTTCTTGAAACAATCTGATTGTTGGCCCAACCGCCAAGAAAGCCCATATGATGGATGCAGCCAAACCCAGGAACAGCGTCAAGATGAAGAGAAGTAGAACAACAAGAAGAAGTCCAAACAGAGGAGTAAATTGCTTCATGATAGCAAGGTAATTAGATTGATTTTGAAGTTTTAATTCCGCCATCAAACACATAACATACAAGAATAGCATCACAAAAACGGCTCTTATGATGTTTCCATGCTTATCAAACAGGGACAAATTCTTAGATTGAAATTGAAATTGCACATAACCACCTACGGTAGTAATCAGAGAAATTATGACAACATGTAACACTGCAAAAGATTCCCCTTGTCGCCGGTTGAAACTGCAGCCGCAAAAAATAAGTAATAAATAAACTAAATTAGCATAATAAAGTAGCAATAACAATAATAGGAAGAAACCACGCAAATAGTGGAAATCGGAGATGAAATTTGTTTAGTTGAAATTAATAAGAAGAACGGAATACAATGACTGGGTAGTGCTGATTAAACCAAAATAATGGGAATAATAGATGTAAAGTTAATTAGGTGTGGTAAAACCTTTGTGGAGAGCTAAAACTAGGTGGAGCTAGAGGCATGTTGGCCGGCGTCGGGGATCTACGATGGTGGCAAGATCAAGGGTCCCAAAAACAGAAGAAAGAAAACTCACAAATGATGCGCTGACTTAGGAAGGGCCATGTGGTCGTCTATATATAGCGAAGGAAGTGGGAAGAGTGTAGGAGAAGTGGGGAGCAGAAATATTAAAAAAGGAAAAGCGACTATTACTTTTACTTTTGCCGCAGGACGCGGGTGGACGACACCTCGCTGCCTTCCTTAGCTTCCTTTACCCAACGTTGCCGTTTTGGGTGTAAAAAGTGGGGTCCCCAACTTCTCATTGCCTTTTTTTTTGAATTTTTTTTTCATGCAGCGCCTATTATCTTAAAATGAATTTTGACGCACTCAGTAAGATAGAGCATTTCTTTCAAGAGCACCTCGTATGGTAAACAAATTTTTAAAACACTCAGCATCCTAAAATATCTTTTAGTAGTATGCTACAATAATTTTTGGTATACTTAACATCTTAAAATATTTTTTTAAGTAGTACCCAATATCTTAAGATAATTTTTAGTACACTCAGTAGTGCATTCAGCATACTGGAATATCTTTTCAGAAGTATCTAATATCCTAAAATAATGTTTGATATACTCAACATTATAAAATATTTTTCTAGTAACATGCAACATGATAGTTGTTTTTACCTTAAAAGCATTTTTGAAGTAAGCACTTAATGTCCTAGATTTAGTGCTCGTTGCTAAGAAATATATTTGAAGATATTAGGTATTACTGAAAAAATATTCTAGGATACTAATTGTAACAAAAAATACTTTAAAATACAAAGCGCTCCTAAAATAAATATGGGAAAACCATATTAAAGGTACCTATACTTTCTCTCAATTTTTAATTTGGTACCTATGTGTTTTTTTCCCTTTAATTAAACATTTAATTTTATCTTTTTGGCAACATTAGCTCTTATAACTTTGTTCTATTGATATTTTTAGTCTCTACATAAGGATTAATGATGTTAATAGAGGAAAAATAAAGATTTATTTAAGGACAAAAAACACATAGGTACCAAATTAAAAATTGAAAAAAAGTATAGGTACCTCCAATATAGTTTTCCCAATAAATATTCTAGCTTGCTAATTGTGTCAAAATTATTTTAAAATATTGCGTGACATATAAAAAAAATACTTTAAGATACAAAAAAAAAAAAAAAGAAAAAGATAGATCCCTTCTTTTTGCACCAAAAACTGCAGTATTTTGGGTAGAGGAGGGCCGTGGGCTGGACATGGCAGCAAAGTGAAGCCAGCTCCTCGTGAGCATTGTTAAGTTGGAATAAATAAAAAGAAAATTACGATTAGATCCCACCTAAGGGAATTAGATACAAAAAAATCCTTTAAAATAACAAAATTATCCTGAAATCTTAAGGCACTTTTTTGTAATAAATTTTATTTGTTTAATTATCAAGCTATCTTTTTTTTTTAAAACTTACATCGACAATTGAAAGAGCAGTCGTTGACAACTTAAGGTGTAAGGATTGACAATTATTGTGGCAGATATTAACAAGACAATTTCTCAGCACATCGCAAAATGTAATGTATTAGTTGTCAATATCTGCCGTGTCAGTTGTCAATATCTGCCGTGTCAGAATAATTAAATGATTTCAAGAGATTATTTTGTATTTAATTATCTTAGGTGAGACCCAATTGCAATGTTCTCTTAAAGGAAAGCCAGCGCTGTAAGGCGGAGGCCTTTAAGTTTGCATGCAGTTAGTTAATAATAAATGCTAGTTAAGTTAAGTAAGTCATTAAATTTGTTTCAAATAGATAAAAGTTACCTTTGGCCGAAAAAAAAAAAAGATACAAGTTACCTATTTTATTTTTTTATTAAAAATGTAATTAAAAATTCTCTTTTATTTCTCCTGCAATCAAAACTCTCTTTTCTTTGCGGCAAGGATGAAAAGTGAAAAATTATTATTAATTATTATGTCAATTTTTTGTATTTTGAACTAAAAATTTTTTAAATTAACTTCTTATACTCCCTCCGTTCCTTATTATAAGAGACAAATAACCGAAGTATGTTGATCAAAAAAACAGTTAAAATTAGTTAAGAACAATTAATGTATAAAAAGTATAATTTTTTTTCCAAAAATGCCCTCATTAATAAGGAGAGAGAGCATGAGAGAGAACAATTAAATTATTAAAAAAAAAAGAGAAGTGGGAGGGAGAGAGAGTGTGAGTTGAAGATAATAAATATGGGTAAAATAGTAAATCAACACAAAAAAGTAGAGACAACTTGTAAGTGTCTCTTATATATAGGAACATGCCATAAGCATCAAATGTCTCTTATAATAAGGAACGGAGGGAGTATTATGGATCAGGAAGTACCGTTATCTCCCACCTTCAATATATTACCTCCCGCTTACAATATACTCCTCCGGTCCTAATTATAAGACCCAATTGACTTATTTGAGGAGATTAAGGAAGTAAGTTAAGTTGGTTATTTATAATAAATAAGTGTTGTTATTCCTAAAATATCCTTGCTAATTAAATATATTGGCTAAAATTATCATTATTAGAAGGATTATCTTGGAAAAAAATGCATAAATATAAGAGAGAAAATGGATTGGGTCTTATAATTAAGACCAAATAAAAAGTCAAATTGGGTTTTATAATAAGGATCGGAGGAGTAAGATCTAGCTCAAATCCCAACAAGAAAGCCCGCTCTTAAGGCCAATAGTCGTTTAATAAGTTGCATGTTATTATCTTTGATACTTAATATAATACTTACTATAAGATCTAATTAGTAAATTAGTGTGAGGTTGTTGTTGTGCTGTCATCCCACTATTCAGTTACCGGTTCAAAACCTCTCATCTTCTCTTCTCCACTTTTTCCTTTTTCTAACGCTTAGATTAATATTTCAATGGTTAAGATTTAAATCTTTTTAAAACTATTATTTAAATATTAAATTATAAAAATAAATAATAAATTACAAACTATTAAAATTAATTCTAATGATTTGTAAATACACTAAATATTTTTAAAAATTTTGTTATAAATAGTTTGTAAAAAATTAAAATCTGAACTGTTAAAATATGTTAATCTAATGGTTAAAAAAAAAAAAAAGATAGAAAGAGAAGAAAAGAGGTTCCCGAACGATTCAGCACACCCCCCACTCCACAATTCGCACTTCCCCATCTCTACCTCTACCATTGGCACACCGTTTAATTTTAAAATTTTCCCTATGACGGGCATCTCCAAATTTAATTTTTTAAAAGCTAAAATATACTTCTAATCCTTTAAATTTGCACAAAATTCACTTTTAGCCCTTTAAGTTTAAAAAAGGTATCTTTAGTCCTATAAATTTAACACTGTTAATTCCACAAACAGAAAAATGTTGAATTGGCAAATTTAAAATGCTGACTCAATAATTCAATTTTGACATGCTTAAATTTAAATTTTTTTAATATAATTGCTTTTATATGTTAAAAATAAAATCAACCAAAGACAAATTAAGAAAGGGAAAACTATATTGGAAGTACCTATACTTTCTCTCAATTTTTAATTTGGTACCTATGTGTTTTTTTCCCTTTAATTAAACATTTAATTTTATCTTTTTAACAACATTAGCTCTTATAACTTTGTTCTATTAATATTTTTAGTCTCTATATAAGGATTAATGATGTTAATAGAGGAAAAATAAAGATTTAGTTAAGAACAAAAAACACATAGGTACTAAATTGAAAAATGAAAAAAAGTATAGGTACCTCCAATATGGTTTTCCCATTAAGAAAGGCTATATGTCTATTTCTCTTTCACTCTCTACATATCTCTACCCTCTCTCTCCTTCTCCTCACCTCATCCTTCCATTTGTCCTTCACCTTCGGTCTTGAGGCTGTAGCATTGATTACCTTGTGAGCCGCAAGATTTGAACCTACACCATCGATCAAGGAGGCAATGGCTTTGGCTACTTCAATGAGTCACAAGATCTGAAAGCAATCATGGGTTTGATGCTTTCTCTATGAATTCTGACTTTGAGATGGAAGACTCGGCAGCCATCAGTGACACTGCTAACCCTCGGCGTCGCACAAAGTTGTGAGAAGGCATTTGTTGCAATGGCTCAGATAGCTCAAAATTAGCTGCTCTCTTAAATCAATGGTCACCATTCGTTGCTTCTTCGCAACCATGGAAAGTTGTAACTTCAAACCGCGGTTTTAAAAGTATTTTTTTGTGAAGTAATCTCCTCCACATATTTACTTCATAATCTGTAAAAGCACTTCTGAAACCATGGTTTTGTTTTTATCCAAACACCCCGATTCATCTATTTGATGTTTCTAAGCTTAGGTAAAAGCAGCATACAGTGTCGCAAGATATCCTAGAATTAGTTTCAAGCTCTACGAAAATTCCGCTAATACGTAAGCTAGCTCATCAAGTGCCCCTTCTATGATGCTATTTATGTCAATGATGGCTACGAAATCCACCACTATAATTCCAGTGTTTGGGCTTCAACTTCTCCTATTCAAAACATTTGTCATGTCAAAGCAGCCAAAACTGGATTCTTAAGGTAAATAACTTCTCTCGCAGGTTTTTCTTTTGGGAATTTCTCAGGTATTGGATTGGTTAATCTTTTTGGCCGTAGTCCACTCAAGATGAATTGATGGATGATTTAAGTTTGGTGAACTAAGTTTCATAGTACATTAATATATTGTTAATCTTTGGTTGCTGAAAATGCTGACAAATTCTCGCTCATTGATGAGAAGGAGATTCTTGTTTAACACTATATTTTGTTGCTTTATGGTTTTGTCCCTTCATATTTTAATTGCTGCTCATTTGGCTACTATCACTGATACAATGAAGGCATATTGTGGGAAAAACTTTCCAAGAGTTGAACATGTATTTTTGAAAGTCAAAAACGAAATAGATAAGAAATATTTTTTAATTTTTATAAAACAAGTGAAGTTAATAATTATACTATTTTGTTGGGAACCTATCAACTTTTAACTTTAAAAGTAGTATAAGGGTTTATTGAACTTGTTGGCAGTATAAGAGGGTGTGATGATGGATTTTGAGACTCAAAATATTTGTGCTAAAATAGTACAAGGGTTTATTGAACTTGTCAGTGGCAATATTGAACCAGGTACTTCCAAATTCTTGTTGGTATATATGTTTTCATTATTTGTCCTACTCATCCTTTTAATATCTAAATAGAAGTTATGGGTACGGTACATTTGAAGGATTCTTGCAAGGTCTTCTTGAAGTTAGATTGTGCAACATATTATACATTTTATCAAACACTGTGACAAACATTTAACCATCCCAAATTGATATTTGAATATATAGGCACTAATTACATATGGACCTAAGCATAACTAACTTCTTTAAACAAATAAATAAGAACAGAACAATCTAAAACCACCACATAATTGCTAAATCAGTAGCCGCCGCCACACAATATTTTTGCAAACACCTTATCCCCGGACTATATACACTTATTATATACGCATAGATGGGCAGTACTGCTATGTCACATAGGAAATTTGGACATGCCAAATGGAACTTTTTTTTGGTGGAGAAGATTTCTTTTCTAGGCTATTAGTATGTTCTAATATGACCTTCAGTTTATAATCTTTGTACTTACTGGGTAATTAATAAAAAAAAATTTAGGAGAAAAGATACCAAAAGGTGAATCAAAAAGAGGCCAAAGGCAAACAAGAAGGGATCCCCATTGTCGCCACAAGAGCAAACCCCGCTGACATGGATGAAATCAAAGAACAAAACGTACTTATCCCATAAAATAAAAGAAAAGGGACGTACTAGACTTCTATTTGTAGAGGAGAGTTATCAAAGTTTTAGAACAATTGGAGTCATTTAAGTCATAGAACAATGGAGACAAGGGCTGCTGAGATATTTCTCTTTTACTCTTTTTAAATTCAAAATGATGGAGGTTTTGAATATTGACATAACTTTGAAAATTCATTAGTTTTTTAATTGTTTTTCCAATTTAGACATTTTAAATTTCATATTAATATGTCAGCATTAAATTGTTGAGTCGGCATTTTTAATTTGCAAAATCAACATTTTTCGTTAGTTCCACTAATGGTGTTAAGTTTATAGGATTAAAAATACCCTTTCCAAACATAAAAGGACTAAAAATGAACTTTGTATAAACTTAACAGATCTTTATCATTTTTTTTGAATTTGTACTTTATCTTTAAATAGTAAAAAAATCCCTTGGAGGGAAAAAAAAAATTAATGGACGAGCTCCCTTTTTTCTTTCCCCGGAAATTTGAAAAGCTAACTAGCGTCTTATACCGACACAACAAGCTCGAACCATCAGCCAAAAGGAGATCAGTATGACGCTTAAGGGGTTCACAAATGAACACCGGTCGGGATGAAAAGCAAGACAGTCTCGCATGGCAACTCAACGCTTTCTTCACCAAAATGTCATCTGCCTCGTTTGTATCCCTAGAACGGAGCAGAATTGAGACCGACCAATCTCTGTTTGTCATGCCCCGTATTTCCTCTGCGGGGCATTCTCATTACTCACTAGACAATCCATGTGTATCCATTTAACGGCCATAGCTTAACCACTCTCCACTTCAACCTTTCGTAATCCTTTGTCCCAGGCCAGCTTTAGCGCCTAAAGGATACCATCTCCGTTTCTTATTATAAAAGTTTAATTAATTTTTAATTTGATTATAAATATAAGATTCTAATTCTTTTTTTTAACATTTATTTATTTTTTAAGTAGCCATTGTAGTAGTTTCATATTTTAAATGTTTTATTAAATAATAATTATAGCTAATATACATGATTAGTGAGAATATTTTAAAAAAGACAATACCTATTTATAATAAATAATTAATTTAATTAAATTTTTTATTCTCTTTAAATTAATTAACTAAATCTTATATTAAGATCTCACGGTAGTATTATTGCCCCCAACACCCAAATTTATCATGAAACCGCTCTCTGTTGGTCCCACATGGTTACAAAGGATTCCGCCATATGCTATCTGATCCGAGTACCCGCTCCAAGCTCTATCCACGTTGATCTTCATCCTTGAAATCAATCCTGCGTTTGTTGGCCCACTTCCTTGTTTATGACGACTGCTGAGTCCTAACCACTGCCCCACGCGGGCGCACCCTAGACTAAAGTTCCCACGTTTGCTTCTCCGTCGTTGGAAGGTACATTAATCGCTGAATAAATGTTGGCAAAAAAATAAACTTTTTTTCCCCACTGGAAGGAGTTTTTGGAAAAATAAATAAATAAAATTTATGTTTTTAAAGACTAATTTATGCAAAATAACTATATTTTTGAAGGATTTCAATTTGAACCAACAATTTGATTTGGTTTAGTTTTAGACATTTAAACATTAATTTGACACTTTAGCTTGCCATTATTTATTATTTTAATTAAAAATTTTATTTTGTAAATGTTTAAAGCTTGATAATTGGAAAGAAATATATGCCTTGCAACGGTGAAAGAATAATAAACATTCGATTTAGAATTTTTTTAAAAGAATGGTAGCTAATTTTCTTAGCATTGTGTCTTGATGTTGATATTGCTAATTTGTGACTTAAATTTGATAATATTTCGTTTTCTTAAAATTAAGAATTTTATTATATTATTTTTATTTCTTCAAAAAAGGCCAAAACATAATGAACTTTGATTAAACGGCCTCAAAGCCTATAGGACAACCCTAAACGAGCAGGTTTATGGGCAAGTTTCACAAATAGGGCAGCCTCATGAAAGGTGGACTGTTGGGCCTGCTTGATTCAGACCTAAGCCCATCAAGAGCCCACTTGTTTTCGGAACTCTGGTATCTTCTTAATTGAAGTCAGCGTTCTATAGTGTGCAAAATTATTTGTGCGGAAAAGAGAATGCGCATCATCTTTAATTCTTTGTTATCCACACGCACACAAAGCCCATAGTGTTGACTGCGGAATACGAGTGCCAGGCCTATTACAATGTGAGCCTCAATATTTCCTGGATTTAATTCGGCTGATGGTTGGCAAAACAAGATCTCCTTTCCTGTGGCATTTTGATATTTCAATTAAGCAAGAGAGTGGCTTAAAAAATTCCATTACAAGTGCACATATCTTTTTTTCTTTTTCTTTTTTTCCATTAGGAAGATTGCATCAAACACGAACCCCCTAGGAACCATACATGGTTCTTCAATGCCACAAAGCATAATGTCACGGGTTTGATTATTCTCTAAATTTATCTACAGCAAACAGCTATTGCCGTTCTTCCTCTGGATCTTTTCAATTTTTCCTCAATCCTTATTATTTCAGACTTGATTATCATTTCTAAATATGACATTTTTGGTCACGTATAAATTCATAAAATCTAGTAGAAAATATGATATCATCTTTTATTGTTATCTCCTATTCTTAATATAAAAATTAGTTAGGAGTTGGATTCAATCTAAACATAAAATCTTAATTTACTTTGTCTTCCAAATTTATAATCTCCCCCAAAAAAATATCCATATTGATTGTAAAGGATTCTCACCAAGATGTAGTTTTAATGCACATGATTCAAACAAACAAACAACAAGCCTTATCCCATTAGGTGAGGTCGGCTACATGGATCACATAACGCCATTGTACTATGTCAACAACCCAGTCTTTAGATATGTTGTTGATCAGGAGGTCTCGTTCAATAATTTCATTGAGCGTTCTTCTCGATCTTTCTCTGTCCTTTTTTATGGGACTTCATATTGTCTTATCTACTCTCCTTATCGGGGCCTCCAATAGTCTTCTCTGTGCATGTCCAAACCATTTTAAGTGATGTTCAACTATTTTCTCTTGGATAGGTGCCACACTGATCCTTACTCTAATGTTTTCATTTTGAATTTTATCTTTTCTTGTATGACCACACATCCATCTCAAAATCCTCATTTTTAATGCACATGATTAAATAGGTTAATTTAGAAAAGTCAATACATATTTATTATAAATAACTAATTTAACTAATTTTTTTAATGCTCCTAGATTAGTTATCTAGCAAAAAAAGTAGTACATTATTGACATGACTGGAAACAGAGGCAAGAATCCTCAGATAGGTCTCATGGGAGAGGGCATTAAGAAGGAATAAGCAAAGCTAAAAACTGATCAAGAAAAATTCCCAGTGGCACAAAACAGAGATTAAAGGCCCAATAACAATTTTAAAAAATAAAAATATTCCATTGCTTGACAAAACAAAGAAAGTCTTCAACCATTAAACACCTCATGGCATAATGATTAATTCATTACAAGACGCTAATATTGAAAAAATCAAGGCATATGCTCCCCGATTCCTATCAATAAGAAAGAGATTTTCCTGAAGCTGCAATATGATGATCTTACTACACCAAAATCATCAGTTACAATCCAGCTGCAATATCATGCTGAATGTGTTTGAGAAGCACCGGAATAACAATGTCAGGTGAGCTCAGCTGCGGCAAATGGCCGTCTGATGACATAACCTCCACAATGGACTGACCGCCGAGGTGTTGATGAAGATACTCTGAAACCACCACCGGAACTGCCATATCCTTCATACTCTGTATAATATGGCAAGGTACTGTGACAAACCCCAGAATTTGCCTCATGTCACATTGATAAATTGTATGCAACACGCTTAGTGCTATGTCTGGCCTCATATTGAACAAGGTTCGGCTAAACTCTTGCACTGCCACAGATTCCATGTCTCCACCCACACATAGGGGGGCCCACCCCAAGCACCATGCTTTGTAATTGGACTTCATTGCATTGAATAATTGGTCCAAATCCTCCTGCTCAAATCCTCCATAGTAATCCGCATCATTCAAATACCTTGCTTAGACAGAAAATTCACAACTCTCAATTAGTGACTTCATTCAAATGTTGAGTTAGAGGGTGTTTGGCTTAGCTTTATGGAAGTGATTTTTCTGTTTACAAAGTACTTCTCTGGTCCTATTTATAGGACAAAGAGAAAAGATATTTTTTTTGTCCTATTTATAGGGGTAATTGAGAGAAATTTTTTGTATAGATATATAATTTTACCCTTCATTTATTATTGTGTTGACTTTGTTTATATGAGACATAATGCATATTGAATAGGGATAAAGTTGAAAACTTGTTGGATTTTAAATGAGAGTCAATGAAATTTAAGGTTTTTCTTGGTCTGTGTGAAACATGTAAAAAGTGACTTATAAGTAAGACCAAAAGAGTATGTAAGATGAGTTTTGTTTTGGTTTGCGTGAAAAAACTTCTGAAAAGCTCAAATAAACACCCCTTAAAGCATCAATAAGCAAGATCATGTTTAGATCGATTACCTAGGGGACGCGGAGAGCATGACGATCTTAGAGAAGATATCAGGGCGATAAACAGAAGCAATAACACCAATCATGGCAGAAACAGAGTGACCAACAAAGATGCAGGAATTGATTTGTAGCTCCTTCAAAATGGCAAGTAAATCATGTGCATAACCTTCTAGAGTTGAGTAACGTTCGAAATCGAAGTAGTCCGGGTTAGTGGTGCCGGCTCCCATGTTATCATAGAGAACAACTCGAAAATCCTCAAGAAGGTGAGGTACAAGGTGTTTCCACACTGATTGGTCAGTGCCAAAACCATGAGCCAAAACTATGAAACGCATGCCTGATCCCACAATCTTCACGTTGTGTGCTTCCTCCACAATTCCCATTTTCATTCTTTTTATCTTGCTATAACAATTTCCCCTTAACTTGGCTATATCATAATTGGGACGTTCCACCTATGAGGAAAGATGACTTCAGACTTAAAAGAGGATGATGAGGAATAAGCTGCACCACACCAGAGGCTAGGCCATTATTGTTATTGCTCTTCTGCAATTAATTAAAGCACTGCATTATTGAATAAATATACTTAAAGTCCAACCCAGAAAAATTAAGAATTATTGAATATATATCACTGTAAGAATTACAAACAATCAGAAGTTATTCAATGCATGTGAGGAACTGTGAATGCTTACCCAAAAAAACAAAAACAAAAAGAAAAATCCAAACATGAGATGTCATATAAACCACCTCCTCCAAAGGGGAAAAAGGCAGCCATAGTACATAAATATCCAAATAGAAACATCTCAAGTGCAATAGGAATACTTGATCAAAAGCTGAACTATTGCATGAAGTTGCACTATGTACGGATTTTCATAAAATCAGTTCAAGGTCATTGCAGATCCGGAACTTCATAGATGTCCTAATTTCTGAACAGCATTATCATAAATGGAGGCAATAACAGCACAAATCCCATCACTAACAGCATCGTAAGCATCGATCATATCGCCAATTTTGAGCATACTCCGAAAATCCTGATAATTACCTAACCTAATGAACTATAAAATTCACCAAATTTTGCATCGGTACCCAAAAAAAAATCATCAAAGTACGCCATTGACCTCTGTCTTTGTAAAAGTTCTAATAAATTCAACTTCCGAAATTCAAAACATTAGCTATAAAGATTAACATGGGACCCAATTTTGGCTTATTTTAAGGCCCTATACATATTTATGCCATAAAAATGTTAGAACTAAATCACACTAACAGAAGTAAAGAATTTGAGCACAACTCCATCATCTTGAAGTGAAAATGACAGCAGCAGCAACTTTTCCGATGTTCAGACTCTAAGCTAAACTTTGGGTGATCAACTGGCCAACTCTTGTACGTAAGAACCTCCATGTGAGGTTTAATAACATGACAAATTTCATCTTGACCCCTCCATTTGGATTCCCAGCTGCCCTGTTTCACTGCTTCTATAAAAATTTGGTATTCATGTTGCTGTTTAAATATTGCAGCCATTTTAAAACCTAACAAAATCAGCCAACATAGTACATGATCACAAGAATATGCATTCTTTGCTCCATTAGAACCAGAAAATTCAACGACAACGCACTACCAGTTTGCTTCGCAATTGGTCCCAATAGAACAGTTCGAATATTCAGACCCGAGTACGGAAACCAAAATTTCGAATGTCAG
The DNA here is from genome assembly GCF_004799145.2 of Neltuma alba. NCBI lineage: Eukaryota > Viridiplantae > Streptophyta > Magnoliopsida > Fabales > Fabaceae > Neltuma > Neltuma alba. The sequence continues at coordinate 33,087 of NW_021632830.1, read as the reverse complement.
AAAGATGGAATTACCTCCCAAACAATGCACCGAACTGCTCCTTTTCTTCCCTTCAGCAAAACAATCCAAAATCAAACCGCCAACCCAATCTTCCCCCCACTTAAAGCTACAGAAAATATCACTTTATGAGAAACTAATGGGTGAAAAATGGATAGGGGGAAGTGTAGATAAATTTTTGGGAAGCAAACCTGGTGGCTAGGAGCCATTTTCAAATCCATGCAGGGAGATGAAACAGGCTCATTGTAGCAGCTGTCCTTCAAGTTTTTTCTATTCCTTTCTTGGTTATGAAGGAGAAAAGAAACAGGCCATCTATGATGGAAGCGGGCGGTTGACCAAAGAAACAATAAAATATAATTTGGTGGCGGAATATGCGATGGTATCGATCCACGATGTGTAAGGAAATATACTAATAAATACACATTTAAGAATAAATGTCCGCATATTATCAGAATATTTAAGTAGTTAACTAATCCCAAATAGGTTGAGAATTAATTAATCTTATGAGTTCCTTTTAACTCATAATTACATGACGAAGTTGGTCTGAAGACGCAACAAATAATCCATCGCATTATGAGTTCGGCAATCAAATCATCGGGCACGCTCACCCAAAAAAGACAGTTCAATTTCTTAGAATGTCTCAGCGCTTGGAATGACGTATTTGCAACCAGGTAAAGCATATATTAAGGGCTAGTTGACTAATTTAAGAAGATTAAGGAAATAAGTTAAGTTAGTTATTTGTAATAAATAGGTGTTGTCTTTTCTAAAATATTCTTACTAATCAAGTGTATTGGCTCGAGCTATCATTGTCAGAAGGACTACCTTAGAAGAAAATGTATAAATATGAGAGATAAAGTAGATTGAGATCTTATATTTAGGATCAAAATAAAAGTCAAACAAATATTATATTAAGGACCGGAGGTAGTAATTTAGAGTTAATTTCTTGGTCTAAACTTTCGTCACCATAAATGAAAAAAAGGCAACTAATGAATAGATAAAAACTTGTCATTACTAAGGTTAAAATCGTACTACCTCCGGTCCTTATTATAAGACCCCGTTTGACTTTTTGTTTGATCCTAATTATAAGACCCCAATCCATTTTGTCTCTCATATTTATGTATTTTTTTTCAAGATAATCCTTCTATTAATGATAGTTCTAGCCAATATACTTAATTAGTAAGGATATTTTAGGAATGACAATACTTATTTATTACAAATAACTAACTTAACTTACTTCCTTAATCTCCTCAAATAAGTCAACTGGATCTTATAATTAGGACCGGAGGTAGTATTAACTAAGGTTAAAATAGTGTTACTTAGCTATCAACAAACAGTCTGGCAGCATAAGGTCCCGCTAGATCCCCAAAGTATTACTTAGCTAGGTAATTTCAGTACTCATCATCAAAATCTGGATCATATGTATTTTGTATAATGTAAAATCAATTCTCTGCTATTAATTCAAATTATCACTTGTAATTCAGAATAAACTTTTTGCCTGGTACCGCTCCAATTTTAATTTTAAGCACAAAAGAGAGTAGCACTTAAGATGGTCTTACTAGAATATAACAAATGGATGAGCACATTTCAGGTTGAAAAGGAAAATCAAAACACAAATACCTTAAATCATGGGGCCAAAAATTTTGACACAATCATGGATTACAACTGAGAAAAAAACCTTATGCAATACTACCTCAATACTTAATATAAGAATTAGTTGAAAAATTTAAATAGATTAAGAAAGTTTGTTAAGTTAGTTTTAACATTTGATGAAATATTTAACATGTGCAACTACTACAAAGACTATCTTTAAAAAATGAATAAATATGAGAGACAAAGTAGATTGAAGTCTTATATTTAGGATCAAATTTAAAATCAAACTACTTTTCATATCAAGGGATGGAGATAGTATTTTAAAAATAAAATCAACCGGTTGTACCGGGAACAGGTCACTGGTCTAATTGGTATGTGCCCGCAAACTAAGTGAGGATCAGTCAAATACCTATTGGACTGATTCTGATTTGGACCCAAAAAAAGACAAAATAAAAAGGGAAAAACAATTTTTAAAAATGTTTTGGGCCCAGATTTGTAATTAGTTGATGTGCAGCTCAGCCTCATTTGATTGGCGACATTCCTTGTATTCGGAGGGGACTCCCCACCCCCTCATTTCGCGGGCGATGGCGGGCTTCACTGGGAGGGCGGGAGTGACTGAGTGAGCTGTAATCCAACCCAATCCGATTATTAGCCCTTAAATTAATATCTCATTCCATTTAATAATTGGTGGAAAAATAGAGGGGAAAAAAAGATGAGAGAGAAAATTTTAATACTCTTCTGATCCTTAATATATGACCTAATTGTTGAGTTAATTTTAATCCTAAATATAAAATCTATTTTTTATATTTATCAAGTTTTCCTACATTATTCCTATGGATATTCCCTTAATTATAATCAAATAGAAGAGGGAGAAAGGATATTAAAGAAGATGACTATGATATTTTAGAAAAAACCTGTCATATTTCTTATAATTAACTAACTTACCTAATTTCTTGAATCTAATCAAATTAGTTAAATAGGTCTTATATTAAGGACCAGAGGAGTATATTCAATTTAAAAAATAAAAAAGGATTATAAAATTTTATTAAAGAAAATGTGTAAAATGAAAGATTTAGAAAAATTAATTAAAAATTAACTCTATTTTCTCACTTTTTTAAAGCTAGTCCATTAAAAGTTTACCTCCCCTCCTCCATTTGTCTCATACTAAACAGGTTAAAGTGTTTGGATTTGCTATTTAGAAGTTATTTTATAGAGTTTGAAACAAGTGGCGAGAAAAATTTTGTTTCAATTTACATAAATACACTTTTTAAGTACTTCCAAACTCCCCCTAAATTCATCTGAGAGAATCCAAACTTCCCCCTTCACAGTTTGAATTTTGAAATCACCATCAGTAGTGATTCCCAATCGTTCTTTTCTTTTCTCCAATTTCCAATTTGTCTCCTATACCCAGCAGCTAACTGAATTCCACTTAAGAGTATTTGCCTCGTGTTAGCAATAGGAAACCAAAGTGTAAAGAGTGAGTTGAAAATAAGCGTACCTATAAGGAATAAAGCATTAATTTTTCCTTGGAAGTTCAAAATATGAGGTTAGATGTTTTTTTTTTTTTGCCCCCATCCTTTGTAATACATGAATACCTACGCATAAATTCCCATCAAATAGATACCAAACTAAAAAATTTTTTCGATACACAAACTAAAATATTCGATTAGATTTGAAATTCTAATAAATTACATTATCTAAGATAGTTCAAAATCATTTCTTATGATTTTTTTTTGGTTCATTCAAATGGGATTTGAATTAGAGTAGTGGAATTTAAAATAAACATGTGAGAATTCAAAATTAATTAATTATTCTATTTGAACCCCCAATTGACATACTATTTGATAATGATGCTTCCATTTTAATTCAATATATTCAAATTCCAATTAAAATATTATTTAAATTCAAAATTAATTGTTAATTTCTTCATTTGAGTTTCCAATTAAAATCTCATTTAATAATTATGCTCTCCATTTAATTTAATATATCCAAATCCCAATCAAAAAGTTATTCAAATATAATTAATTGAATATACTCAGATCTCATAATGTTATATCCGACCCGTTTTGAAATGAATTGGCTTTATAAGTTTTCAAAAATATGGTTAATAGTTGATAGTTGATAATTGATAGTTAATTAGATAGAGTCCCAATTATGCCTTCAATAACAATTGCTTATCCATTTTATCTAAACTAATGGCTTCCAATTGCTTCTATATATGATTTAACATGAGATCAGTTCACAAATACAAAGGGGAAAAATTAAGATGTGTTGATCATCAACAATCATCTGGATTGTTCCTCATAAGCCATGGCTAGTTGGGTATCAAAATATACATAATTACCTTCTTCCTCTTCCTCATCGTCTTCATTATCATCACCATCATCTTCATCATCACTATCAACAACTGGAACGAAGCCATTAACTGTGTTTAAACTGCTATGTCCTACAAGCTCATTAGCTTCATGCATTTCTTCTTCTGTTTTTGCCAGAGATAGTAGAATATTTTTTGCTTTTTGATCAGGATGAATTCCATTAGATTCCATTTCCTTAAACCAGAGAACAGCACTACCGAAGTCCCCATTTCTTCCATACGCATCCATGATTGTAGTTAAGATAGTTTCATTGGCCTTGATACCGCATCCAAGCATTTCCTCGTATTTCTCCACTACCTTGCCAAGATCATTCATCTTAGCATACCCTTTAATTAGGGCTCCATAAGTGACAACATTAGGCTTAAAACCATCATGTTTTAATCTCCTGAAAAACTTCTCAGCTCCCTCCATATCCGATGCATTCACATAAGCCGACAACATAGTAGTGTATGAGCAAAGATCAGGTGAATATCTGCATTGGAAAGGAGAAAAAAACATACAATGATGGCATAAGAGAAGCATGATCTATGTCATTCTCAACACAAACAGAATGGAATCTAATGGCCATGCATTTTTCTTGTTCAGTGTAACAATTGGAAAAACATCATACTACTTGCACCAGGAACCAGAGCATATGGCTCTGGAAAAACAACAGGCCATTTGCACCAGAAAAATATGCTGGCACCAGGTGACAGCATATAAGAGGATGTTATTTGTCAATGACTATCAGCCTGTCATTATGATCAAAGCAGAAATTAATTTTGACCAGACATCTCCCAAGAAAAAATTTCTCAAATACGACGGACGCCTTTGAGCATGAAACTCACATTAGCTTTCCTTCTCTACTGACAAAAATTACTAGGAAAGATAACTTTAGAGGATTTATGCTTTTAATTAAACAAAACTATCTTTCTATCTCACTTGTTTAAAATATAGAAACACGAATTTATAATATAAAAAAAGGCATTAAAGATTTCAACATTAGAGACACAATTTACCTATCCCTTCTCATGCTCTTGAACACAGTCCGAGCTTGCTCTACCATTCCCGATATTGAAAATGCATCAAGCAAAATATTATAAGCCTTTTGGGTTGGTCTGTGAAAAAGGATAGGATATTTAACGTTAAAATTGTTTTACTGAGCTGGAGAGTTTAGCAACTAAACCAGAAAATAACAGGAGAATTTTGTCGTCATAACATATATGCAGAAATCAACTGAAAAGTTGGTCACAATCTCTACACAAAAAAGAAAAAGTTTGTCACTAAAGGTATATTAACTGCATAGGCATGCAAGATATCATCGTAGTTGGTGTAATATGGTAGAAATGAGAAAACAAGACGTTAACCCATCCATTGCACAGAATTTGAGATGAGCTACACTACTTATAGCCCATGAACATTGCAAAATACCGACTTGATATTTTGCATTGATTGATTCCTGGTGATAAGGGTAGATCAATTTGAATACTTTATTCATATTGGCTTAAAAATGTTTTGAATACGTCACTCATAATGGCACCATGCAAACTGTGCTGCATTCATAGGTAATTGCTTTGTAAAATGCCTAACAAAGATTAAGAATTTGGTTACATGATTATTAGAATAATAACACATGAGACTCAAATCCTTATTACAAGGACGATACTATTATTAGAACAGTCAACAAGACTATCTTTATCATTGACTCTTTGACTTATCCCCTCCGAGAGAGAAGATTACAAATATTCTAATTATGTAATTTAAATGTTCAAATCAAATAGAAAGAACTAACAAATGATAGAACGTAACATGTGCACCAATAAGCTGCTTAGAAGGTTAGCTTCAAATTTAAGGGACAATTGATTTTATATCATCACTGTGAGATTAAATTTTATATAAAAACCTAAAAATTAAAATTCAACTGATTAACTTTTAGTAAGATTCCGTATTGTTTACACTTGAGATTTGAGACGTCAAATGTATATGCTAGTATATGCTTAATGTGCAGCTTCCGGAACATTGAGGTCTTGCAATAAAATATTTTGGCTTGCATACCTGACACCAGCATCAAGCATTTCCTCAAAGACAGCTAGTGCTTCGTCCTCCCTTCTAGCCTTCCCGTAGGCATTGATAAGTAAGGCATAGCTCACAACATCAGGCTGGAGACCAGCTCTTTGCATCTAAAATTAGGCATTCACTTCAAAATCTGATGAATTAATTATAAACAAGATATTAAATGCAGAACACAAGGAAAAACATCGTAATTGAAATCCAGTCCTTCAAAAACACCTCAAAGGTTTGTTTTTAAATGACATAAAGTGGGCAGTCATCAACATGTAGGAATCAGACAAGCCTCCTGTGTGTATCCATGATTCCAAAGCGATACCAAAATAGCTAACAATGAAGCCTTCAGTTAAAGAGTTACAGGCTATCAAGAAGCTGACGGAAACTTTACTGTTAAATTATTTTCAGCTGTGAAATAGGAAGCTTAAAGGACAAAATTCTGATTAAACCAACAACTTCAGTGGGAGATTGACAAAGTTTAACCAAGGCCTCACAGCTTAGCTGCCTACCACTCTGAAACAGAAAGATGAAGAACAGGAAACAAAATGAAACCTCACACACAGGTCTCACCCCCTCCCTAGCATTCAAAAGGCCAGCGCTCTCAATATTTCTATCAAGTCGTCGTTTACCCTTGTGATTGGCATGAAAGTATTATCTTCTTGAGCATAGTACCAATTTCCCTCTCGGTTACTTATATGATTCCTTTTTTTTTTTCTTTTCCCCAATAATGGGTTACGTATATGATTCTCCTTTGGGCATGTCTGATTATATTGAATTATCATATAATTCTTTTCTAAATGAGCAATTTAAATTTTTAGGTTCAATGGGAACTTTAATAAAAGTTTGATGCAAGTGCACAGATCCCAATTATATTCTTTTAGGAGTATATGCACGTCTATATATTGGATTAGCATCTTTTTTTTTTTTTTTTTTTGGGGGGGGGTGTTAAAAGAAAGAACTAATTAAAATATACAACATTTCCCTATTCTGATTTTTATCATATATTAGCAGACATGCAACACTATCATCTTATATAATGTTACACTAAACACAAGTTACACGGCGTAGTACGAACAATTCAGAAAGCCTTATACAGTCAAACTTTATTCTGTATGATATACCAAATGGGTCCTAGTGCTCTGGTACCACATTGAATGATCACAAGGCAAAAGCAGAGGGAAACATTCTTCTCTTTAATGAATGTTCTAATGCATTACAAATGTGGAGAGGCTTTTACTTATGGCATGAGGCAAAGACAAATATGCAACTTGAGCTAAGAGAATATAGGATAGTGTCCTTAGGAGCTAGTATATTTATAAAAGAACCAAAAATAGAGTTTAATACTTCCAGAATAGGCTTCCGCTTAACTTTTAAGTTTTTCTGTTGAAATAACCCCAAACAAAATAAAAGAATCCTAGACCTATCACTAACAATTGAAAGGTAAATCTGATCAATACTGAATTTACCTGGTCATATATTTTTGAAACTTCTTTGTAATTTGTTTCAAATGACATCAAGCTGTTATAAGTAATTGTAGATCGTTCAATTCCTTGCTCAGCCATCAAAGCAAATGTCCTACGAGCTTTTTCATGATTTCCAGCCTTTTTATGCATGTAAATCATCATATGAAACATTTTCTGATCAGGTTTCAAAGGTGGGTTTCCATTGTTCAAAAGGCTATCAAATACTTCTTCAGCTTCCCTATACTTGTTTCCCTGGAAGTGCACCAATAATACACATTAAAACTAAAAGTCAAACAAATATTTTATTTCTCAACACTCAATTCTAATACAGTAACTTCAGAAAAACTAGGCTAAATCCAGATCTAATGCAGTTAATTATTGCAAATCTAAAGTTCAGCAAAGAAATTTAACGTGTTGGAAATCAAGCAGTGGCATAAACAATCATAAATGTACAACTACATTTTTGGAGGAAGAGATACTTGACATGCCTATGCATAACCTCAGAGTGAAAAACAGAACAATATGTGGATCTTGAATACATTAATAAATAAGAGGAGATGCAAGAAAATTTCAATACAAGATTATAATTTGTTTCAACCCAAGGTTGTTGTCAAACAGTACCAATGGTGGCAGTTCAAGTCTAATTTGCATTCAAGTGAGAAGGCATGTACCATGTAGGACTTATAATTCCACTCTCGCAAAATATGCCAAAACATTCCTTGAAAAAGAACGAGGTCATATTCCATATCCGTTATCAAGGGAAAAGGTAAAAGTTATAAAAGCAAGCAATCTTGACACTTTGCTTCCACTTAAATTTATTACAGGGGGAATACAACAATACATAATACGCATATTTACCTCAACAAATGTTTTGAGTATTATCTGATAAGACAAAGCAGAAGGTTCAGGGCCTGAATGCTGCATCCGACGAAATATTGCTTCAGCATTATTGTACCGGCCCCCTCTGCCATATGCTTCCATAAGAGCAGTTTGAGATATCACATTTGGCACAAAACCCTTTTTATTCATCAAACACAAGATTCTCTCAGCACCATTGAAGTCCCCTAGCTTTCCATAAGCCGTTATAAGCATTAGGAAATCCATCTCTCCGAAGTCCCACCAAGTTTGAGTTAGGAGCCATTCAAGAATCTAAAGCAAATAGAAACATGCATGTACCAGCCAATCAGAATGCACTGCAAATATTGATAAAAAATGGTAATAAAGCCAGAATATAATCACATTAAGTTCAGCAATCAGAACTAAATTACATAACAAGTTACTACTTGCGCTCCACCGCAAAACCATAATGCTTCTGCATTCAGATGACAGAAAGCAGAATAGTACCATATCACAAATAAAGACGTAATCAAATTCTTAACCGGAACGTAATTGCTTCCTTAAATTCAAGTGACAAAATGTCCCTTGCTTACCTCGCAGACATGGTTCCATCTCTTCAGCTGCTTATATCTAATTAAAGTACCAACGACAAGGTCCCTAGGAATATTCTGGCTTTTTGTCCTTTCACTTCTCAGCACTGAAACAGCAGAACCAGTCTCATCAATTTCTTTCATCAATCTCCACCAGTTCTTCTTATCTGCTTCCTCAGCCGCATCCTTGAAAAATTCCATTTTCTTTCTTTTCTGCAAGAACTTTCTTGGTGCTAACATACCCATAGAGACTACTAGCGTTCTCCCACTTATTTTAACTCGGGCAATTCCATTGTCTGATTTACTGCAAAATATATATACAGTGCAACGGTTAGCGTATAATATAATAGAACCCAAAAGGTATTCTTATGAAGATATGCATGAGATAGAGAACAATTTAATTACAACATACAACAAACAAAGATATGAATTCTTATGAACTCAAAAGGTGTTTATGCGAAACCCGTTGATAAACCAACACAAACATTATTGTGGAACTTTCCTAGTCAGACAGAGGAAAAAAATCGAAAATTTCAACAAAACAAGTGAAGGGGGGGAGAAGTTTATGTGTAAGAGAATGAAGAATTGAAGGCACGGACTAGAATTTCACCTTTTGTTGTTAGGTAGTAAAGGAAGTTTCCCCCAGTGCGACTTGGAAACCACGCTACACATACTAAGCGTTGGCTTAAAAAAGGATACTACACGTTCTCCTTTCCGCCTGAGCAATACCAAGAAGATATGAAACTGAGCTAGCTGAACAGCTGAGCTATCTCATTCTAATTTTGCAGGTAGTATGCTTTTTAAATCCGAGCGAGATTTTTCTTGAGCGGGTCCAAGTAAGAAACTCTATCCTGGAGCTATGAAACCGGCCGCCGACTCGTATCACAATTTGTGCCCCCTAACTCTACGAACGGGTCCTGCAAATCTCGCCATAGAAACGGCACCGTTTAGGAGCCGTGAGGCTGATAATGATAATATGCCAGTATGTTTAACTTCCTTTTTTTTTTTTGCGCCTGAACAGTATGTTTAAGTGTTTAACGCTTCATCATAGTCCCTGAAATATAATCCGACGCCCACAGCCAACAGTTACGAGCCAAAATCAACGAAGAAAAATCATATGAAGATGGATTTTCCCCTTTTTTCCTCCAGGATATCAGGGTAGGAAAAAAGGGGAAATTTTCAACTTAGAACCGTAGATGGGAATTAATTTCAAACAGTCTCCAAAAAATTCTGAAATTTTAGTTAAAGATTCTGAAATTTCACTAAAGGACCAGAGGGCAAACTGAAATTAATTATTGAAACCATTTTATTGAAATACCCGGCGAAATTGTTGCCTGAAATTTGAAATTGCAGCGATTACACAAACCATTGAAAAATCAAGTGCTAAAAAGGGATTTCTAGCGGTTACGTGAACCGCTACACAGTATGGTCAAAACACCAAAAAAACTCTTAGCAGTTAGAATAACCACTAGAAAAAACAAGTACCAAAAGTGGAAATTTCTATCGGTTACGAACCGTTAGAAATATCTGAAAAATTTAAAGCGGTTAATTAACCGCTAGAAAATTCTGAGCGAAATTTTATTTTGCCGGGAAACAAAAATTTTCATTTTGGCGTCATAATTTTCTAGTGGTTATTAATTGCTAGAAAATTCGGAGGAAATCAAATTTTGCTGGGAATCGAAATTTTGTAATTGGCGCCAAAATATTTCTAGCGGTTAACCACTAGAAATGTGGTGGATATTTGAATTTTACGAAATTTGTCCCTCTTTTATTCATTTTCTAGCGGTTTGAAAACCGTTAGAAAGTTTATGTCAGGCAAAAAAATAAATTAAGTTGTTTGATTATTAAAAAAATATAATATTATAAATTTAAAAACCATTAAATAGATTATATTAGAGAATTTTTGTTAATATGTATAATTACTAATATATTACATGTTATACATTTGAATTTTGTAATGAATAATAAGTAATTAAGTTATGATTGTGTCAAATGAAGTGAATTAAATTTAATAAGATAGATGAATTAAAGATGAGATAGTTTATAATATTGAATCTAAACTGTTATGTTGAGCAGTGCTTGAATCAGTTGACGAAGGTATGACAAATGTGAAGAAGAAAAATTTGAAAGAAAAAGAGAAATAAATATGTTAGTAAATTATAAATAAAAACAAATAAAAGATATTAATACTTATAAAATAATAATCATTTTGCCATATAATGAAGAGAAAAAAACCACCACATCAGAGAATAAGAAAAAAAGAGAGAATTATAAAGAAGAATGGGAGAGGAAGAAAAAGAGATGGGATGAATGAATGAAGAGGTGATGTTTGTAACAGTTTTTTTTGCAGTGTTTTATTCATTTTGTAGCGACTTTACATTTTCTAGCGTATTATAAAACCGCTAGTATTTGTAGCGCTTTCACAATTTGTAGCGGTTATGTAACCGCTACAAATTGTAATTTTTTACTTTTTAAAAAACTGAACTAATTTTAATTTATACATATTTATTTATGAAAGGCAAATTTTTTGAATGATAAAAGTTTTTGAAACTGCTATTCTTGATCTTCATCCTGCTTGAAAAGAGATATTTAAAAAAATTATGTTAGAATTATAATATATTTAGAAAAAATTAGTAATTAGTAGTTAATTATTTAAATAATTTTAAAAAAAGACATATACCTAATAATTGCCAAATTATCGTCTCCTTGAAGAAAGAAGTTTTCAAAATTCGAGGGTTGGAAGGGTTCGTTGTCGTAAATAATGTCACCATCACCCATATCATAAAGATATCGTGGCTTGAGGTGAACGACCATATTCTAGTCTTTATTTTTCTCGTCCTCGATATAGTAAACTTGGTGTGACTCGGAAGCAAGAATATATGACTCATCATCTTTAGATTCCCACATATGAATAAGTCTTTAGAAATTAACAGAGGTAATGCCCAAGTGGTCAGTAGCGAGTCCTCGTGAAGTTGTCGTATTTGCCCAGGAGTACTTGAACAGAGTTACGGTGAAAAGCTGGTAACTCAACTCAATGATGTCAATTAGCTTTCCATAGTAAGTGACGCCTCCAAAGTGCATATCGCTGTCACTACTGCTAGCATAACATCTCGTTCCGAATGTCACGCAAACTCCAGAGTTTTGTGTGAGCAATCCCTGATCACGTCCAACCGTACAGAACTTGAAGCCATTGACATTATATGCGGTAACCCTTCGTGCATGGCATAACAAACCAAGGGAAAGAGTTTTGAATTCATCTGTGTATAGGCCATTGTCATTACGTATTCGACTTGTAAACCAATCAGAAAACTCTTTGTGGACTCTTTTATCAATGTCAGCGGAATGCGCACGCTCTTGTAGCTGCCGCCTAAGGTAACTTATAAACTCACTACAGTGAAGTGTAATTTGCTAGAAGAGCCAGTGAGAAACAAATATAAAGTGTAAAAGTTAGTGAGCTTATATAATACTTACTGCATGAAGGGTTCAACTTGGCTGTAATTTATCAAAACATGTCTGTATGCCTGGAGTTTCTCTGTGGGAGTGAGTCTGAAGAATTCATATCCTCCAACTGGTTTCCTGATAGGAGGAAATAAAGTTGATGTGGAAGGACCAGGAGGAGAATCATCTATGCAATGCGGGCAGTTAAAGGATGTCTCCATGTCATCAAAGTTCCTTGAACAGAAAGTTAGGACCTCATCTCCTGAATAACCTTCTGCTATTGACCCCTCAAGTCACGTCTTATTCCTAACATATGATTTTAATTTTCCTAAGTACCTGCAGGTTAATATTCCATTAATAATCGCGAGAAAATGAAATAACAATGTGAAATTTAAAGAGGCTACTGAGGATAAAAGATAATCAATTGTACCTCTCTGTAGGGTACATCCATCGATAGTGAATTGGGCCAGCAACCTTTGTTTCTTGAACAAGGTGAACAGTCAAGTGAACGATAACAGTGAAGAAGGATGGAGGAAATATCATCTCCAAGTGACAAAGTGTAAGAATTATTTTATTTTGCAGCCGATCAAGCTCTTCCGCTATCAAGACCTTCGCACACAACTTCTTGAAAAATGAATACAATTCTACTAAAACCACTAATAAATCAAAAGGAAGTGTATTTTTCAAGGCCAATAGAAGTAACTGTTGCATAAGAATATGGGAGTCATGACTTTTTAACCCAGTAACTTTTTGAGCCTGTAGATCGATACACCTTAAGATGTTGCTAGAATATCCATCTAGTACTTTTATGTTCTTTAGCGTCAAAAGGAAGATATCCTTATTCTGCTTTGTCAAGGTGAATTTAACTGGTTGAAACTTGTCGTTTTCATCAGGCCAAACCTCTTCACGAATTCTCCAGGCCCGTAAATCTTTTCTGGCTGCGAGGTGGTCTTTGGACTTTCCAGCTTCATTGAGCAACATATATAGTACATTATCACACATATTTTTTTTCAATGTGCATAACATCCAAACTGTGTCGTAGCAAATTAGATTCCCAATAAGGAAGAGTGAAAAATATGCTTCTCTTACGCCATTGCATAAGTTACGCATCAGATGTTCCACGAGATCGTCGTCCCAGTCATTTGGGATCCACATTCTTACCAAACTTAACATTAACATATTCTAACTGCCACAAAATATCCACACCAGACAAAATAACAGGAGGATATCTCTTCTCCTGTTTCTCATCAAAGCGAATCCGTTGCAATCTAAATCTGTGCTTGGAATCAAGGAACCGTCGATGTCCTATGAAGCACACTTGCGACTGTGTGGAAGGCGACATGGCACAGAATCAAAATTGCACTTAGGACAGGCCAACCCAGTATGCAATTTCCAGCCAGACAAAGTTTCCAAACCAGGAAAATCACTTATTGTCCACATCAAGGCTGCACGGAGATTGAATAGTCGCTTGTCATATGAGTCATATGCCTCAACACCATTCGTCCACAGGTCGATTAATTCGTGTATCAACGATTGCAGGTATACATCTATATCATTTCCCAGTGCTTTCTTGCCAGGAATGATCATAGAAAGCAAAAAAGAGCTCTGCTTCATGCACATCCAAGGTGGTAGATTGTATGGAATTAACATCACTGGCCAGATATTGTAACTTGTGCTTATGTTTCTAAAGGGATTGAAACCATCGGTTGCCAACGTAAGACGTACATTTCTAGGATCACTGGCAAAGTCTGGAAATTTCGCATTAAATGTTTTCCACGCCTCTGAATCTCGTGGGTGTCTTAACCTGCCATCTAGATTTTCCTCAGTCACATGCTACCTCATGTGCTGAGCCATTTTTGATGATATATACATTCTTTGCAACCGCAGTTTTAAAAGAAAGTATCTAAAGAAATAATGTATTAAAAATTTCAAATATCAAATATTTAAATACTGAACAAGTAACATATTATAATCAATTGTATTGATAATTTCAAACATCGAATATTTAGAGACGGAACAAGTAACACATTATAATAAATTGTACCTAAGAATTTTGGCTGGTTTCTTCTTCTGCTTTTTCCCCTTCTGTATCAACTTATAGCGAGATGTCTTACATCTCGTACAAATCTCCTTGTTTGCATCATCTCCCCAGTACAACATATAGTCGTTTGGGCATGCATCTATCTTCTTGTAGTTCAGGCCAAGCTTGTTAATAATCTTCTTTGCTTCATAAAAAGATGGAGGGAATTCAGCCTGAGGGAAAGCATCTCCTAGCAATTCCATTAGCATGGACATTGCCTTGTTAGTCATACCACACAAGCATTTGATATGATACAACCTCACCAAGAATGACAACTTAGAATACTTTGTGCACCCAGAATAAAGAGGCTCGTCAGCTTCGCTCATGATGTTAAAAAATTCTCGAGTAGTTTCGTTTCTAAGAAACTCCTATTGAGGCCCCTCTACTTCATCTTCATTGGGATCCTCACTTTCATGAATGCCAAAAGCATCATGCACAGCATCGTTCACAATATCGGCTTCATCCACTCGAACTCCTATCCGTGAAACTACTGGAACTAACTCAGCAACCATATCTAGTCGTTCCCCATGTAGTTGCCAAAATACATGCTCTCGCGGGAAGGGCTTAAAGATCAAATGTTCTCTAACAATATCTCTGGGATGCCACTTCTTGAATTACATTTAGGACATGGACACTGAATCTTACCATTTACGGCGGCATTGGTGAAAGCAAAATCCAAGAAATAGTTCAGACTAGCCAAGTATTGCGGAGTCGAACGGTGCAAGTTGATCCACGACTTATCCATCACTAATGTTGCTTAAATTTTGTGAACATATGACATAGGAAGCTCAAAAAGAAGTTAAAATGAATTTCAGATGGAGTTCTTTAGCTTATAAAGGAGGCTGCCAACGGTTACATAACAGTCAATTTTTTGTAGCGGTTATAAACTGCTAGAAATTTCTAGCATTTTTAACACCTAGAAATTTGCATTCAGGCGGTTATACATTTTCTAGTGGTTCAAAACTGCTAGAAGTTTTGAGCCGTGCAATGGTTACATATTTTCTAGCGGTTTATAACAACTAGAAATTTCGAGACAGCATGAAATTTGAATTTCTGGTGAATTTTGTAGTAGTCAATTAACCGTTAGAAATTTTTTATTTTCTAGCGGTTTACAACCGCTAGAAATTTCGAGGGAGGAGGGAAATTTGAATTTCCAATGAGTAGGGAAATTTGAATTTTCTAGCGGTTATTTAACTGCTAGAAATTGTTAACATTTTTGTTTTGTAGCGGTTTATAACCGCTACAAAATATCTGTTAGAATAAATTAATATTTATTGTATTAACTTTTACAAAAATATTAAAATAGTAAATAGGTATTAAAAGGTATTAATAATATATGTATGCATAAAATTTAAAAAATTTCATGATATGTTAAATATTAAAATACATATTCTAAGAATGAATTTTAATGTTAAAAGAATATATGTTTAGCATGTTTTATATAGTGCAACAATATATTAAGTAATACTTGATATAAATAAAATTATAGAAATAAATAATAAAAGTAAACAAATAAACATAAAATTTAAATAAATATCCACATAAAACATAAGATAATAAAATCCAAATCCAAATAAAATCCTACACAAGCAAAATAGGGGAAATCATGAGTGAGGGGCAGAAGCAGCATCATCGTGATCGTCGGCCGCTGGATCCTCCTGCTAGTTTTGCTGGGGGTGGGTAGGCAGTTGATTGTGTTGGGGCGGGACTGATTGCTGGTCATGCAGGGGCAGAATTGGTGGTAGGTGTACGTCAAGGATCTCAGGAATCGGGATGTTTGGAGCAATAATGATCACCACATCATGCATGGCCATAGTAGCTGCCTTCAACTGGTCAAGCTGTAACTAGAACTGACGATCACACTCCTCCATCCTAGCCTCTGTCTCTCACTTGAGCTCTTCTCGCAACTTGTCTGAGGATGAGGAACTCAGCCGCTTCGCTCTTGCCCTCGCCTGAGAGCTCCCTGCAGTGTATAAAGGGCCAGCGCCACCTGAGCGGCGCAACCTAGTCGGTGCAGGTCCAAGACTGAGCCCGCTAACTCAGCCAGGGTGCTGCGCTTGGCCACGACTCGCTAAAAGTGAGGTGGTGGGATCCAAGGCAGACCCCTGAGACTCACGCAGCTCGGCATTGACCCGAGTTATCCGCGCCTATCAAAATTAATATAAAGATATTAATTAGTATGAAATAATATTTATACTGTGATATTATATTAATATTTAATTAATTACCTACCGCCATCTCCTCAACCTCACCCGGCGCAGGCCCGTCTCGAGGTCTATACAGAATCACCCACATCTCACTATAGGTGGGTGTGTATCCCCGCTCCTGTCGCGTCTTTTCCCTCTGTAAATGAAATGAAAGGAATTATTAATTACAAATTAAATACATATACATATTTAACAAATTCTTTTCAGATACTTACAATCTCGTCATAGGTGATAGCAAAGCTCCTGGATCCAGTCCTATGACGTATTGTTTGATGCTTGATGCTCCTAGTATTTCTCTGGGAAAGAGCCTGAAACAAAAGATAAAAAAATTAAATTAAATTAGTCAAATGGGACAAAAAATAAAAAAATTATAATTAATGCAATATTATCATACCATTTGATCAGCCGACATCCTAAAATAAACATAACTCGACTAGTTTTGCTCCGAGACTCCACCAGGTATATCTGCCAGTATCTCCTGCAAGGGCCTCGTCCCGTCACATTTCTTCTCCCCCCACAGGTCAGCTCTCCTGTTCTTCCATGCCACCCCTAGTCTCTTGATCATATCCGCCCTCAACTCCTCTCCTAGTATAAATTTACTCCGTAATTAAAAAAATAAAGAAAAACAGTTGAGCAATTTAAATAAAAAATATATATTCATTTATTTTATTTAAAAAATTATAAATAAGAAATAAATTATATCAATAACAAATCATAATCAAATAATTAAGTATTTTAAATAAAAATATACTTTGATTCAACTAATTTAAAATTATTATAAGTAATAAATTAATGAAATAAATAACAAATTATTATCAAACAATAAAGTAATTTAAATAAACAATATATATTCATTTAACTAATTTCAAAATATTATCAATAAAAATAAATTACAGCAATAACAAATCATAATCAAACAATTAAGTTATTTACATAAAAATATATTTTCATTCAACTAATTTAAAATTATTATAAAGAATAAATTAATGAAATAAATAACAAATTATAATCAATCAATTAAGTAATTTAAATAAAAAATATATATTCATTTAACTAATTTTTAAATATTATAAATAAAAAGAAATTACATTAATAACAAATCATAATCAAACAATCAAGTAATTTAAATAAAAATATATATTCATTCAACTAATTTAAAAATATTATAAGTAATAAATTAATAAAATAAATAACAAATTATTATCAAAAAATAAAATAATCTAAATAAAAAATGCATATTCATTTAACTAATTTCAAAATATTATCAATAAAAATAAATTACTGCAATAACAAATCATAATCAAACAATTAAGTAATTTAAATAAAAAATATATATTCATTAAACTAATTTAAAAATATTATAAATAACAAGTTAACTAAATAAATAAAAAATTACAATCAAACAATTAAATAATTTAAAAACAAAATATATATTCTTTTACTTAAATTAAAAAAATTATAAATAATAATTTTATATTACCTTCATCATTTCCCAGTCTTGTTGCTTCTTGTCTTGAGTGATTTTCTTCCAATCCTTCACATAAATGGGGAACAGGGTCCACTGCTAACCAAGAAAGCGCACATACTTGTTATACAGCTGGCCACCTTTCTTGGTTGGTTGGCCCAATTCATTCAGCGGCACAACCACTCATCCGCTAGTCATTATAGACAGCTCTCTGGCTGTCAGCCTCCTATAAGACCTGTTTCCCTCAGAGTCTGTAAAATTTAATTAACAAATTAATTATATATTAATGAATTAAAACAATTTCTATATAAATTAAATAGTTACCAAATTTAAAGAAGTTAAATAAATACTTACCCTCAAATTCCACTTTAAAACCGGTCTGGCACCTAGGAGCAGGATGCTGCTCAGTATGGGGATTCTCATTCCCCTGAACTTACTGCTCCTCCTCCTCCTTCTTACCAGCATCACCATCGGGTTGTTCATCTCCTGAAATGAGCCTCCTCAGTCTGCTGGATATCATCGTGCTCCATAAAGCTCAGGATGTCCTCATCGTTTAGATCGTAGTCATGAATACTCGGGAATGGCTCACCAGCACCATGACCACCACCACCACGATCCTCACTGGGTCCTGCTCTATCAGAATCAATCGGCTCCTTCCCTGGTCGACAACTCATCCTAATAATAGCAAATAGCAATTGAAATTAAAAAATATATTTTACAACTAACAATTATTCAAAATAAATAATTATATCAAATAATAATTATTTCCCTTAACTCTAAATAATAATATCAAATAATGTTAATTGAAAAACCGATATTCCTATATCTAAATTTTCCGTTAACTCATCAAGAAAAATATAACTACTTCTATTAACTCTATAAAAAGTAACCTACTATAAAAAAAATTTCTATTAACTCTAACTAAATTAAGCTAGTCTATTAAAATTAATATAAAAATATAATAAAATAAATAAAATAAAGAATAAAAAATTATTTATAAATAAATTACTATTCTTACCTAAAAATATGAATATGCAACTAGATCTGGATCTGGATTTGGATCTGGATATACTTCGTGGAGAGAATTTGATAGAGCTTTTCTTTAAAATTGGCCAAACAGTGAAAATGATGCGGTGAGGGGGTATATATAGTGAAACATCCTTACTTTAACCCCTTAGAGTACGTGCCTGGAAGCATTATGGTTCAAGCGATTCCAAAACAAGCCCATAAATTGGACTTGGGGTTCGTTCTCGGGTTATTGTTTACTGGGTATTTTCCAGATTACAGGTCCAACATCGGGAGGGCATAACTCTCTTAGTACACACATCCGTTTTAAGTGATCTACCACTTATTTTAAAGATTAGGATGTGTACTTTAATCATGCCAAATTTTATGAGCAGAGTCAGTCATTTGCCATACTTCTACTCTGTCACTATTTTGTTACTCAATTAGGGATAGCTTATCCCTTGACTTGTACTAACAGCTCATGATTAAGACTTTCTATACATAATACCATTCCATTCATACACTAACCATTCCCATACATTATCATAGCTAATTACACAAGCCAACATCATCATTTATCATCATACACCATCAATGGCACATTTACCACATACATTGGTATATACAGTGTACAACGAAATACTACAAATTTCCCCAAATCTTTTCTTCTTTCCTTGCTTCCACTTCATGTATCCTTTGCTTGATCATATCACCTATTATGGTTGGTTAAGGGAGGGTGAGATTCAAGAGAATCTTAGTAGCAAACAATAACCACCCCAAACATACATGGCAAGCTTGGCATTTATAACATGTTTGTAACTTAACATCTTTATAGCATAATGGCATGTTTGGAAATCATCATGCATTTATCATAAAACACATAGGCCTATGGTATATTCAAACACATTCACAATCACAACACATGAGTTCATACAATCATATAGCATAGAAACATGCCATACATGCAAGCAAATACCAAGCACATAAGAGTAAGGTCAAGTTTGCTACCTTGTGTCCTTAAGCTTTCTTCTTACTCCCTTTTTGTTTCTAACCATTAAAGTTTCTTGCTCAACCACATCCAAACCTTCTCTTGAATGTCTCAAGGTCCTAATCACAACCACAAGGGTCACATATCATTAGGACCAAGAATTACACAATATGGAAGACTTATGTCCTTAAACTTAATCCCTTTTTCCTTGATTTATAATGTAGTGTTATAGCTTTGTAAAAATTATTCCTTTAGGCCAATCCTACATAATTTTGCCCAAGGAATCCAAATATGAGCTTATATTCATCAAACTCCAATTCCTTCCCCTGCTTCTAGGCCAAAAACGAAATCTATCACTTAATTTTTAGTTTTGATTCCAATGCTTCCAACTTCATTCTTTCATCTTATCCCTACACAATTTTTCATTTTAAACATATTGGAAGCATCAAAATCATCAAAATCACATCCTAGATACAAGAACCAAGTATGGCCGAAAGAGTACTCAAGTTACACAATCATGAAATTCAACCAATTTCAGCATAAAACCACCTGATTCGTGTTCCTTTCAAGCCGTTGAACATTAATCTAACATCAATTTCATCTTCCCCTATCCTTAACAATTTCGTGCAGAACCTCCCCCAAGGGTTCCAAGCTCCCAAATATCATTAAAATCCATAACCAAGCTCAGCAACAAGAGTAGTGAAAACTACATCAGAAACCATAAACATACCTTATTTTAGAGCTTGATCTTGCCTGGGACTACTTGGCCTTTCTTTCTCCCTCTTCTTTCTCTCTAGAAACCATTTTGCCATAGCTTCCTCAAGGTTTCCATGGCTTAGGACGAAATAAGAGGGAGGGGAGGGGGTATTTATAGAAAATAAGACTGAATCTAGGCCGTTGATCTTAAAAACGTGTGGGTTGATCTGGACCGTCCATTTTCTCTTTTAATCTTATGGTGACAAGTGTCTTATGACATCATGCTTACCTCATCATGATGACATCATGCTTACATTATCAATCCACATGCTTTTAATTCAACCGTACACGTGTCTTGCATCCGACCGTACACATAATACCTTCTTTTACCATCACACCGTACACTTGTCTCTTCCATTTTCCTTCATCATTAAAGCATTAAAATAGAGAGAAAATTAATATAAAATTCGTGCAAAATACAACCCTTAGGCATTCCTCCACCTATCTTGCCATTCTACACCGTGTAGGGTACTTTTTGGGGTCTTGACTTTCCTGGGACCACTAGGACATGTTGTGGCACCATTTTCTCTCCTCAAATAAATCCACATGACATTATACAACATGCCCAAAGAGAGAGTGATGCTCTTTCCTTGTTCTTCCATTAAAATAATTAAAATAATTAATAATATTTATTTTAGAGTGATCTTGACCGAATTCTTTCTATCAGTCCACAACTTCGAGAATCTATCTCCAGGTACCAATACTATTTATTCATCACAGGGAATTCTTCTAATTTTTCTTAAGTCCAAAGTCAACCTCTAGACATTTGACTTTAACTTTCCTCGGATAGTATGTAAATAGGCTTTAAATTCCATTAAAGCCAATCTCTTCGCTTTCTGTGGACGGAATTATTTTTAAAACCTATCCCATTTTCTTCCAATTATTTGAGGCCCTCCCTATACTTTAAATAATTCATTTTTAATAATATTTCAAATCAGTCAAAACCCTGGGAATTCCACAATTTCCTTCAAGAGGTATTTTCATCATTTTTGGCCTCACACAGGCTTCTGAATCTTATTCCTATTTTTTTGGAATTTTTCTAAAGTGTTCAGGCCTTAACATTCCATTTCCCATTTTCTGGGATTTTTCTGAGATTTTCGGGTATAATTTCCATTTTTGCCCTTACTAGCCCAAAACTTTGTAAAATTACAATTTTGCCCTTGGTTTGGCTTAACATCAAAATTCACCTCATTAAGGCCTCCAACATAACCTTTGGCCTACATTTATCTATTTCTCATTCCTGGGACCTGAGACTTCTTCTGAGTCTCTAATTTCCTCTTTTCTCAGTCTTAGAAAACTTTCCTTTTATGATTTAGTCCCTGAGAATCCCTTTGCCCCTCTAGGGAACCTCTAGGACCTCTGCCAAAAGGGTCTGGTAGCCTGCCCAATTCAGGTTAATTTTAGTACTTCTAGGCCTAAAATTCGAGATGTTACATATAGGCTGCGATTTTCTAGCGGTTTTATAGGAACCGCTAGAAAATTGTAGCGGTTTTATAGGGACCGCTAGAAAATTGTAGCAGTTTTAAAGGAACCGCTAGAAAATTCTAGCAGTTTTACCCGCGCCACCCTTATATTCAGCCACGCGTCACAACTCCTCAGGAAAAATAAAAAATTTCTAGCGGTTTCCGTTAAAACCGCTAGAAAGTTTGTTCAATTACTAGCGGTTTCCCTAATCACTAGAAAATGGAATGGCGATTTGCATTCTCTAGCGGTTTCATCACCTGAACCGCTAGAAAATAAATGCTAGAAGTTTGGCGCGAACTTCACGCTAAAACGCGTGAACGTTTCTGACAGTCACTTTCTAGCGGTTTACTATAACCGCTAGAAAATTCTGGGGCCCACACCGGTTTGGATCAAAACGCTACAAATTTATTGCGGTTTGAGATAAAACCACAGAAATGTTTTAATTTGTAGCGGTTTTATTTAATCGCTAGAAATGTTCCACTGATAATTCTACTTTTTTTGTAGTGTTTTTCCTCTCTCATATTAGTCACTTTCCCTCTTCCCTCTCGGCACAGTTGCGGTTCTGTGTCTTTGAAAACTGTCAAACAAATTCAACCACCGAAGGAGACTGTCGTCATCACCCTGGCTGTGTAAAACCCTTAACCTTAAAACATTATAACTCGTCATAAGACCACTACTATGGTAGAAAAAGAAAGATGTTACAACAACTACCATAGTAGAAAGAAATTGCGTAATTTTAGAAAAATTAACATTTAAAACTTGGTTCCATCTCAAACGCAGTTGCATGCAACTATCATCATTCAATCACAATCACTAGGCCTCTGAGCCTCTGGCTCGGGTAACAAAAGACAACAAAATTAGCCCATCCAAATGGTTTCCAACCATGTAAATCCAAGTTTCATAATCAGTAAAAAGGGGCCTCCGGCCCAATTAAAATAAGAAGAAGATACACTTCCTCCAGTTTACAAATAAACCGGGCAATCAAAATAGTTTAAAAGGACCCTAAACGTGGCAATATACAACTAGCCATACATAAACAAAGGCTAGAGGCCTAAAGCTAACCAAGCTCAAGCCTCTGCGTCTCTTCCCGAAGGCGCACGCCTAGAACCTTCACCTGAAAATATTGTAAACCACGGGGTGAGACAAAGTCCCAGTAACCAACCTTTCCAATACTAGGTACTACTAAATAGGTGCTCGTGAGGTGTCAAGTGGGGCAGTTCACAAATCATATATATATATTGATAGCCACAACAATTCATGCAAGTGCAATGATGCAATCCCATCAATCAAATCCCTCACTTTGGGGGATTTTCAGGAGCCGAACCCGGCCTATCCCTCACTATGGGGGACGTAAGGAGCCATAAAAGGCCTATCCCTCACTCTGGGGGACGTAGGGAGCCAAAAGGCCTATCCCTCACTATGGGGGACATACTAAGCCAACCATCATGCATTAATGGAGGCCTTACCACATGGTAGTAACAGACAAGACTCTCACCAATTCCCAATTAATGCATCATGCTCAAATCATAAGCAAAGAGTAACAATCATTTCACAATTAACCTCATTCAGTGGCATATCTTTCACAATTCCAAGATTCATTCATCATAAATCAAAACCCCACAAGACGGTTTTCCCTTTTTATATACAACATATAGTTTGAACACAATTACTATTTGGAGCACAAAACACAAATCTACTCACAATACCACAGAAGCAAGTACTAAGGATTGGAAAGTGGTTACCTCTCGCCTGAGCAAGGAATAACAATCAATAATGTGGCCCCGTGCACCACTAAGACTCACAACCGGTCTACACAAGCACACAAACATACAACCAACATATATTAGCTTTCAAACTAATAATGTGGCCAAAACAACACTTGGGGACACAAAATTCCTATCTTCCATCAAAACTCTACCCAACTCAAAGGGTATAACTATCAAAACAGCACTCCAAAGTCCTCAAAGTCTATTAAAACATCAAGTCTCCTTCCAAGCATCAATTAGAGTTCAAACCTCAAGGACCCACTATAGGAATTCAACCTTCAACATCTCATTTGAGCAATTAAGGTTCCAACAACAAATCTAAACCGATTAAACATCCAATTTAACCCTCCTTAACATAACCCAATTCACAAAACTCAAAATCAATCTCTACATTATCATCCTCAATCCCAAATCATCCAATTCCATAAACCCTAGCTCCAAAAATTCAAGATTCTTTAAATCCAAGAAAACTACACCGATTAAACACTTAAACTAACCCAATGCAATCAATTAAACTCAAAACAATCAGTCAAAAACCTTAGTTCCAACACAACCTAGAAAATCCTAGGGTTTCACCATAATTCCTTATAGATTCCAAGAAATCCCAAGAAAGGAAGAAGATTAGAGGTTAAAATCACTTACTTGAGGTAATGGATCCTTAGAAATGCCTTTCCCAAGCCTCAACAACGAAACCCTAGCAGAACTAATCCCGAGAGGAATTTGTCGCCTGAAAACCTGACTTCGCCGCGGCGAACCCCAATTTTCGCTGCGGCGAAAGCTTCCCGAGAGGAAACTCTCGCTCGCCCAGAAAACATTCGCCGCGGCGAAACCTTCCCGAAAGGGAAGCCTCGCTTACCTAAACAACTTCGCCGCGGCCAAACCTTCCGGAGAAGACACCCCCCTCTGAAACTCCCGGTGCGCAACTTCGCCGCGGCGAACATACCCTGAGAGGGGTACATTCACCTATGCCTCCAACCAACCTCAAATCCAACCCAAACACCAAGATCAAGATTAAATCACTAATCTATCCTCAAAATCAACCCAAAAGAGGCCATTAAAACCCGATCAAACTTAGGATGTTACAGGCTGTGGTTCCAGTATAGCCATTGCTGTGGATAAGGGAGGAAACTTGGAAGACCAGTTCTTTGGTGCATGATAGTCGGTAGAACAACAAGAAGAAGAAGGAGAAGCAGATATCGATTGGAAGGCAGTTGAAATAGGACGAACGAAAAGTAGAAGAGACTTCAGGCAAATAGAAGAGTGAAGTTCGGTGAAGGTAAGCCTCCTTATGTATCTTGAATGTTGTTTTTGTGTGATTGGGTTTATTTGTAAGTGAGATAGGTGAATGAACCTCTATTTGTGCGATTGAATCATCTATTATTTTGTTAGTATATTGAGGAAAAAACATTGATTGTCTAGGTCTATTATTGTGGTGGGTGCTCTGTTTTTTGCATTTGATAAAGGTGGGTTGTGCGTTTGTCTACATTTGAATTTTTTTTTTTATGAGTGGTGGGTGAACGGAATTGTGAGGGGGAATGTTATGTTTGGGACAAGGTTTGGGTTTGAGAGAAGAACTTTTTGTCTGTGATTGTTTATAGTTAGTGGTGTAACAGTTGAAGTTAGGCAATTTGCCAGAAAAACTAGTGCATTTACAAGTTGAAAGTGGTTAATTGATATTCAGTGGTGTAACAACTAAAGTTAGGCAATTTACCAGAAGAAGTAGTGCATTAACAAGTTGATTGTGGCAACTTCATCTTTAGTGTACTGACAATTTATTCTAGGCAATTTACATGACGAATAAATGCATTTACAACCTAACTGGAACAATGCCAATTGTCACCTTGTAACAAGTAAAGTAAAGAAATTTTCAATAATAGTCAGTGTATTTAGAAATGTGGAAGTCATTTAACAAATGGAGTTGCATGCGATAGATGTTGATGAACTGTGTGCCGTACTTATTAATGAAATAATAATTATTGTGTGCAGGGTTAGAAAAGATGAGTAAGAAGGATCCAGACCTCAAACTTCCTGTTTAGATTTACCTCATTCTCCATCAATCTTAAATTCCACCAACTCTTGATATATGCAACTTGTAAGAATAGAGAACCATAAAACTCTTAGATCCTTCATTAACCTCCATGGCCACAATGAAAAAATTATCTGTGTGATTAAGGATTGATGCAATGGATGATGATCTTGATTCATATCTGTCGATCATCCAAGAATAGGAGTGAGGCAAATCAGAAAGCTCCTTTCTCCATTATTAGCCAAAATCGCATATCCCTTTTTTCTTGCCCATAAACAACTCTTGCATAATATTTTTGCGAAATCACCACTTTAGAACTGTAGATCTTGCCATCTTTTTCCCTACCTTTGACATCTTTGAAGTCTTTTCCACTTTCGCAAATAATCTCAGCTTTAGCTACATGCGCTCGTAGATTGACAACCATCCTTGAGACACACAGCCGAACGTCCTTGAATGTATAATTGTTGTTGACAAATACTTTATTTTATTTTATCCGACAAAACTACTATTATATAACAAGATTAATGAAATTAATTAGTAGGTTGTATTAAGAATTATTCAATAGTAAACAGCTAAATATATAAATTTGGAAAAAAATTAATGTTCATATACAAGAGAGCCAATCAAAACAACACACAACATCAAGCACCCTTCTAAGCACAGTGGCGATATTTTGGGGGAGACGTGATAGGTGATAAGGCTAGGGTCAGGTTTCTTATCATCTAAGAAATAATTTATAGAAAAAGTTCAAAAAACAGCGTGGAAAATGAACACGATATTCACAATATAAGAAATTCACATATAACAGGATAATGATTACATATTTTCGTTTAAAATACGTTGGTTCGAGTCAAAACAATGTGAGAGTAATTTTAGTTCCAACGTTGTCATAGATCTCTTTTATTCCAACGTGTATCCCCGTACATGCACTTATTACCATTTCTATCTTTTTAATTAAAACTCTTTAGTGCAGCAGAGGTTTTATTAACATGCAAACCTGAAGCTATATTTGATCGCTCCAAATATTAGATGCCAAATAATTGCATAAAATTTCGCATCCCATTTTTAAAGATGTTCATAGGAAGAAAGAGAAACCATTAGTATCAAAAAACCTAACTCTAAATATGTAACTTTTTATGTATGAATAGATATTGGCATATACATCTATTGTGTTTAAGCAACCAAAATTTCCCTACAACTATACAGGTAGATACGTCCATGGCTGTGAAAGAGACTGCTTGTCCATGGTGGGAACTGTAACGGCTGGAAGTGAAAAGCTAATGGGGGTTCTAAGAATTTGCAGCATCGATAATAATTATATAGTGACTTCAACCCAAATAATGGGACACAGAGAGAGAGAAGCATCAAGAAATTAATCTGAAGATGACTATATATTACATATATATCTGTCAAGTGACTCAAAAGTTTGCCCACTTTTACCATGATTAATACAAAATAATAGAAAAAAACTTACATATCAACATCCATGTCTACATGATATGCAAAAAAAAATTTGGGGAAAAAGCGCTCAAGTAGTTTCCATCAAGTTTCAACTCCATCGTTGCATTGATCTCACGGATATGGATGTAGCCTTCTATAAGAAGAAATTATATTATTATATCATCAAAACCTGATTGATCGGCGTGTTGAGAGGTTCATTTTGAATTTTTTTGCTCACTTGACCATAGGGCACCCAAGCATGAAAATGACGGCTCTACTATAAATAAAGTTGGATCCCTTCATGCAAACACTTCCCACATATCGTCTTTCCCTGCAACCCCATGTAGGGTTTGATACACATAGATCTCCTATCGTCCTTTCATGGAAGCTCACGTTGAGCAACTTTCTCATCCTGGTGGTGGTGGACCCTACTTTAGACTCCGCCGTGCCTACCATCGACAGAACAACTTTATCATCATATGTTCTTGCTCACCAGTCCCTCATGACGTGTTCGAAACTCATCAAAGCTCAAAGGGAAGGTTAGATGACATTTCTCACTTGCTTTAAGATTACTATACTAGACCGATTCATACTAGACTATACGAATCCAACGAACTTGCCATAAACCTAAAACAATTATCCTTTAATACCTTTTTTTGTGCTCTTAGCTAGTGAGAAGCGAAACACAATGATGCCTATATTATCCGGTGCCGTGGAAAGCTGGTTCTGATCTGCGAGCATCCTCGTCCAACCCCTCCCTTGTCCCTTGCAACTTTTATGGTTTAGTTTTTTGGATTCGTACGTTCAAAATTATTACAAGTTATGTATGATTTAATCAAAACTTTCTAGAATGCGAGCTATATATATATATATATAAAATCCAATTTGATGTTCTTGCACTGTTGCAGTTCCTACAGGAAGAAACTCCACGCTGTCATTATGTTTCTGATTTGTACGTTCGGCGGTTACGTTCAAGTTGAATACCAATCCAAACGGAAATCTCCATTGGATGAGCATGCAACCATTATGGCAGCCATTTTTGTGAACCTTTGCCTCTATGCTCTGAGTTTCATTGCAGAATATGCCCTTCCAACTGAAGAGTCTTGCGTTCCCACCGTCATTAAAACCTTTGGTCCACTGTTCGGATTTCTGGTCGTTGTGCTGCTTCTTATGATCTTATCTCCATTGTTGGGCAAAATCGCATTCGCCATATGGGGTTTCTTTATAGTGAAAGCCGCAATCATGTGGTTCTCAAGGATCGTGCGATATCTTCGTCGGGTAATCTCAGGTATAAGACGATACTTTGACGTCTCAAAATCAAGTCAATCTCTGGAGATAGTGTGAACTCATTTGTGCAATCTGAAGCAGAATAAAACGGTGTTCTCCCAAGTGTTCACGATCGTTAATAAATTGCATATATTTTGCAGGAGGGGAGGGGAGGGATCACTACTCTTTCTAATATGTGTCCTCACTGCTTCAATAAATAAAGTTTCAGTTGCGTAATACTACCTCCAGTTCTAATTATAAGACTTTGTTTATAGACTACAAACAAAGTCTTATAATTAATACCGGAGGTGGTAAATAAAATGGAGTGACTCAGTTAAAGCAGTTATTGGGTATATAGTTAGTTAGTGAATTGGGTGTAGGAAGCGTATTTGGGTGCGTTTGCTTCCTCCTACTGCCTCTTAATTTTTCCCAACTTTCCAAATGCTTTTTCTTGTTATTTTTATTAGATTCCACATAAGATAAGTGAAATTTTGATTTCTTATGGAAAAAAGTGGTGCGGTTTTGAATTTTTTTATGATTTTTTAGAAGGACAAAACTCAAATTGTGCAGTTTCTTTTTTAATTAGAGTTTTTTTTCTTTAAAAAAATCTAAAACAATTCAAAACTATACCATCTTTTGCTAAAAAGATATGAAAGTGTCACTCATTTTCTGTAGAATCCAATGATAAAAAAAACCATAAAAAATTTTAGGAAGTTAGAAAAATTTAAGACATAAGAGGAGGCAGCAGACACCAAATCTGTAGGGATTATGTTCTATAAAAGGGTATACGAGGGGTTATTGTAATAAGCTTTTTGAGAATAACGGAATTAAAATTGAGCTTCCCTCTGTTTCTCTCTTTTTCTCTCTCTCTCTCCCCTGCTTTCTTCTCTCTTTCTCCCTGTCTCCCTCTTTCCTACCCTTTCTACACATAAATTTCTTTTTCATTTTAGTCATATTCTCTTTATAGATGGTACTTTTATATTATTTAGCATAAATTTTTAAAACCATACTTAGTCCTATACTTAGGACGATAAAGATGAAATCCTTCATTTTAAGCAAAAAAAAGAAGAAAAAAAAACTTATTCCCATTTGATTGTAACAAATAATTGGCATGCATGCTTTTAATTTTTGAACAGCACTTTCCTTTATTCATTAATTTCAGTGAAGGATAAAATTGAAAATTCACACGTTGGCAAAGAAGAAAAAAGAAAGAAACAAAATCCACATAATTTTCTACAAATATAAACATATATCAAACTACCAGCCTTTAATTAAAAACCGAGTAGTTAAATTTGTCCTATAAATAACGGGAGGGAGTATCTATGTATGTTAGTGTCTCCATGATCCGCCTACTTACCATATAGGCAGTAGTTAGGTCACCAAGGAAATAATTAAAAAATAATTAGGCCCATGACAAATTTAATTATGTGAAAAACAGTAAATTCAGAAGTCTTAACTTCTTTACAATTGATATTCCTATTTATAATTATCTAAATTGATGTTTACAATTTACTTTTCGTCAGAAAACTTTCTTAGAGATCTAATTGGCATTAAATATTATTCTCCCTACTATATAGTATATGTAGTAATTCTACGGGAAAATACAAATGAAAAGAATGGCATATGTTACAAATAACAATCCAATGTCAACAAACCAAATAGGAAAGTGAAAAACTTATATATAAGGTGCTTGTCTTCAATAAGGCATGCAATTTTTTTTATATACTTTCTATTATTTTTAATAGAAAAGCTATTTAACTAATTTGGAAAGATCAAGAAAATGAGATAATTAAGTAGTTAGTTATAACAAATGTTACATGACATCTTTAAGATGCTGTTATATAACATTAAATTATATTACTATTGGTCCCTAATATAAGAGCTAGTTAGGGAGTTAGATTGGATCCTAAATATAAGATTTAAACCAGTTTATTGTTCATTTTTTTATTATTTTTTCCAAATTAATTTACCTAACCTATAATTTGATGTATAATATGATCTTATACAGGAGATCATTTTCGAAAGATCAAGTCCCATTTGTTATGATCAACTATTGTATTTAACTTTCATAATCTATTCAAATTAATTAAGTAACTCATATAATAAGGATTGGGGTATAATATATTAGTTTATAAATTAGATAAATTAGTTTGAAAAAATAATAAATATAAAAAGTACATAGATGTCTTATATTTAGGATTTAAAGCCAACCCAATGTTTATTCTATAATAAACTCGTTATTAATATAATTAACACTATTAAATATAAACATATCAAATATATAAAGCTAAATAAGTAAGCCTTCTTGACTAGGAAAATAGATCAAAACCCAATTGAAAGCATAAAAAAGGGTGTTAGTGTGCATCTAACACCTCAAAATATTTTATCGAGTGCATTTAATACCCTAAAGTATTTTATGGTGCATCCAGCATCATAAAGTTTTTTAAGTGATTCCAACAGCAATTATTTTTTAATATACACAGCACTCTAAAATAATTTTTTAGGAGCGTCTAGCGCCATAAAATATTTTTAGTACATCAAGCATTAGGGCAAAAAAAACTATTTCAAAGTGCTAGACAAACAACGTGTAAAAATATTTTACGGTACTGAATGAACCTAAGAATAAGAAAGCAAGATTCATTAAACCTTAACGGCAAGAGCAAGTGATAGAAACACTGAAAAGAGAAGCAGAGAAGGGAAGTAGGAAATTGTGAAGCATAATAATACCTTCAAATTTGGGCATATATGTCCTAAAGCGATCGAACTGGTAAATGCTGAGATTCTTCCATCAAATTTGGCCAAAAGGACCAAATGAGAGAGTAATGGAAGGGGCAGGAAATGGATTATTGAAGAGCTTTGAGCTTTGGTTCAGATTTAAGGAGCTCCAGCGACGACCTTGACGAACAAAGTCTTTAGTCTACGCTGCTACAGGTTCCTGAGAGTTGTTAAGAACTCAGCACTGAAAATATGGGGGCCATTTTACACAAAAAGACAGAAAAAATATGGGGGTCAAGTTTTTGAACAGGAACATATGTACGAAATGAAATAATGTACAATATAGTAAATTTTAAGGGGAAAAACAAAAGAAAACATACAAAAATTTTATGTTTTTATTATAGTAACTCTCCGGCATATCCTTTCATGGAAATGACTACACCAAGTTTATTCAACCAATAAAGAAGACTGGTTGTCACACCTTGAGTTTCATTCTCATCCACGCGGTGAGAATTCTTATATAGTTTCTCTTATCAATTACAAAAAGTAAGGAGGAAAAAAAATAAGGAAAAGAAAAAACTAGGTTGTTTTTCGGACCGCGGAAAATTCAGGATCTAAATTTTCTTTCCATGATCATTATATTGTTTTGTTTTTTCAGTACTTTCTATACTGGCTACAAAACTAACAGTAGCATATGAGTAAAATAACATTTTTTTTAAAGGATAGATACAAATTTACTTGCCCAAAACTGCTCATAAAAATTTCAAAAGAGCACAAAAATGTCATAGCCGTTTATTTGAGTAAAGATCTGTTATTTTTTAATAATGGGCTTCAAATCCATCCACTTATACTCTAAAAGTTGACAAATGCCTGCTTAAATTGACGGTCTTATATAACATTTTTTGCATCATTTTAAAAATTTTATGGGCAGTTTGTCTCCAAGGAGACATTATGATATTAGATGCCCACAACCAACAATTACGAGCCAAAATCAACGAACAAAAATCATATGAAGATGGATTTTTCCCTTTTTTCCTCCAAGATATGAGGGCAGAAAATATGAAAAGAAAAAAGGGGATAGGGTGAAAATTTACTTTCCAGCGTTTCGCAAGGTTGGCTGCCCGAATTTTTTGGGTGCAAATTTGTATTAAGGCGTCAAGGATGTGTTTGGTGGGAGGGAAATGGAGAGAAAGGGAGGGAGGAAAAATTTTAATGAGCTTGTTTTATAAAATTAGAGAAGTGGGGTTATAAAATTTTGCTAAAGAAGTAAGATAAAAGAGTGAGAAAAATTAATTAAAAAAATTTTAACTCCACTTCCTCAATTTTTAAAACAAGATCATTTAAAAAAATTTTCCCTTCTCCTTCTTTACATTTCTCCTACCAAACAGAACCCTAAAAGTTTTAAAATTTAATCACCATCACCTATTAGATAAATAGGATCACTTTATCTCTTTGTTCTCACTTATAAGTCAATTTATAGAGTAATTAATGAGGTTTTTTTTTTTTCAATTTTTGTCCTTATTGACTTGAACAGGTAAGAGAAAATATAAAACATACTCATCCAGTTCTAAATATA